>NC_079437.1:1337396-1404896 GCF_903798145.1 Danio aesculapii | reverse complement strand
ACTTTACACAAGTGTGATGCTTTAACTCGCTTTATTACCCCCTGCTGGACTCTGTGTGTGTGAGAGAGAGAGAGTGTGTACGTGTGTGTGAGGAACTGTATTAGTGTGTGTTTGTGTGGTGTTTGCCAAAAAATATGTGAGAAAATTATTGAAATGTTTAAAAACAATGTTCCTCAAAGAAAGACAGGAAGACATTTGAAAATTTCACCTTCAACAGTGTGGAAGATCATTAAAAGATTAAAGAAATCTGGAGGATTTTTAGTGAGTAAAGGACAAGGGCGCAGGCCTAAGCTGAACAACCTTGATCTCTGATCTCTCAGGCGGCACTGCATCAAGAATCTTTATTCAGCAATATCACTACATGGGCTCAGGACTACTATGGCAAACCTTTGTCAAGTACCACAATATGTAGTTACATCCACAAATGCCAGTGAAAACTGTACTGTGCCAAAAGGAAGCCCTATGTTAACAGTGTCCAGAAGCAAGTTCTCTGGGCTTGAAGGCAAATTGGGATAGATCATCACACAGTGGAAACCTGTACAGTGGTCAGATGAATCAGTATTTCAGGCATATTTGGGAAGAAATGGAGGCCGTGTGCTCTGGACCAAACAAGAAAAGGGCCATCCAGACTGTTACCAGCAACAAGTTCAAAAGCTAGCATTCTGTCAGTGCCCTTGGCAAAGGTAACTTGCACTTCTGTGATGGCACCATTAATGCTAAAATGTACAAAGATATTTTAGATCACAATCTGCTGCCTTCTGTTCCAGGGATGCCCATGCATATTTTAACAAGACAACGCTAAACCACATTCTGGATAGATTACAAAGTCCTGGCTGCAGAGGAAGAGGATACAGGTACTTGACTGGCCTGCCTGCAGTCCTGACCTGTCTCCAATAGAGAATGCGTGGCCCATTTTGAAGTGCAAAATGCGACAATGAAGACCCCATACTGTTGTCCACCTTAAGACTTGCTTGCAGGAAGAATAGTGTATTGTAGAGTGTAGGGAGTGTATTTGTGTTTGTATGTGTACGTGTGTAAGTAAGAAAGTGTATTCGTGTCTGTGTGTATAAATTAAACATGCAATAGAAACCCATGTAATGTCCCCACAATTCAGAAAACAAAGCTGTGTGTGTGTGAGAGAGAAAAGGCATTTGTGTGTATGCATGTGTGTATGAGAAAGTGTATTTGTGTGTGTGGGGATATGCGTGTGTGTATGTGACTAAGAAAATGTATTTGAGTATGTGTGTGTAAATGTGTACTTGCACTAGAAACCCATGTAATGTCCCCACAATTCACAAAAACAAACCTGTCTGTGTGTGTGTGTGCGGCAGCATTTAGCATGTCCAGCAGTGTGTGTTGTTAAAGCTCCAGCTCTCACCTCAGCTCTGCGTCTTCACACCTCGCTGATAATTGGAGTGGTGGCGTCTCTTCCAGCGCGTGTTTGGCCTTCCATCAGCCAGTAGCTTCTCCTGCTGGTGTAACACACACACACCAAAGCTTCGTTCAATGATGGAGGTTTATCTAGAGGCTGAAATAAACGACACACGGCCTCAGGAGCGGCACGTCTGGCTTCAGGAGGAGGTCAGATGTCAAGCGTGTACTTGAGGGACATTATCTGCAGCCAGATTACTACAAAAACAGCATATCTGAGGGAACGCAATCCACAATTTCAACCCAAAACTGAACGGAAAAGTACATGTTTTTATTGAAAGGCTGTTTTTTTCTGATTGCTTAAGCACAATTTCGAAATTAAGACTCATTGTGTCAAAACACTACACACTATTTACACATCCACACACACAAACAGCAGAACACATCAGATCTTCTGCTAAATGAATCACTTCATCTAAAACTTTACAACAATATAAACAGTGGTGTAGTCCTTGCTTTACTCACATATACTCCGTATGCCTACTTTTTTCCACGAGCTGTTTGGGTATTACGACTTCTGAGGATCATACCTTCGGTATACTCACTTGTTTTGATGATTACACCTCCCTAATTTATGTGTATTCGCGTCTCCTTTAACTGTATACTAAATGTTTTTTAACTCGCATCTTACTTTGTTGCAGTTGGTGCATTTTTGTTTAACTTGTGCCATTCCTCGCCCCCTGACGACCGCAGCAACTGTAAGAACATTTTGTGAGTTTTTCGAAGATCACAATAAATCAGCTGAACGATGTCTCACTAGCCGCATTTCCACTATCGGGCCAGTGCGAGCCAGGGCTTTAATCGGGCCAGGCCGGGCCAATAGCCCGGGAGGTTGAGAAATGAGGCCGAAATCATGACGCGTTTCCACTGTCGGGCTAGTTGCTCGCAGCGCGTCACGCAAACACCGCCCCCAGAACGTCCCCCGAATCAAACGTCACACAACCCGCCCACTTCAGCGGGAACAAAAAACTCAAATTATAACCACAAACACAACCTGGCATCACTACGAGAGCTGGAAGATGGAGAACACCGAAGCGATTGCTTTTTTACTGTTTGTGGTCTGTTGGTGTAAGGCCAGACAGCGATCCCTGGATAAGGACATTCGAGTTCGGCGGCATTTACTTCGAACACAGATTTTGGCTGCAAGGCGCAAAAGAGCAGCCGAGTGACGAGAACGACGATAGCAAAACAAATGTAAGGGAAGAAAGCATCTTGTCTCCTCTTTACCTGACAGGAAAACTCCGCCTTTGTAGGTAACCCCGCCCCGAAGCCCCAGTTGGCCCTCCTTGGCCCAAGGTATTCGGCGGGCCGAAAAAGGCCGGACGCTGGCCCCAAGGAAGCCCCGCTTTGGCCCGATTACGCCCCGGAAGTGATAGTGGAAACGCGACTGGCCTTGGCTCGCCCTGGCTCGCTTGCTTTAGGCGCGATAGTGGAAACGCGGCTATTGAAACATTCAAGTAAAATTACAAAACAGCATGATCGTTGCTTTAGCCCTCCTATATTTCCATTAAGCCCCCATAAAACTTTTGCGATTACCTCATGAACTGTACACTACTAAATGATCACCTCAGTCCCCTTTAAATTTGATATAAAACGGCGGCAGAATTCCGCTCCTCCATTTTCAACTTATTTTTCATTTAGTCAGCAAACCACAGCTGTGCAGACCGTGAGCACAAGGTGTGTGTTTATCGATAGATTGTTAGAATCGCTATTACCCAAGCATAAATCATTGAATTGAGATTAAAATGAATAAATTTGTTTAAATATTTGTCCTTTTTAAATGGATAGTTCACCCCAAAAAAATTTAAATTGTCATCATTTACTCAACCTTTACTTGTTCCAAACCGGTTTGTCTTTTTTATTCTGTTGAACACAGAAGAAGATATTTCAAAGAAAGCTGGAAAGCTGTAACCACTGACTTCCATAGTATTTGTTTTTTTCTTTCTTTGAAAGTCAATAGTATATATATATATATATATATATATATATATATAGCTAATGAATCAAAAAAACATTGACATTCTTCGTTTCTTTGCCTACTTTTACAGTTTGGATTGGGTGGGTAATAGTACACCACCTTTTTTTTTAGGACTACACCACTGAATATAACAAAACACACTTTTAACACTGTACAGAACACACGCCTCATTCAACAGAAATCTGTTTGCTTCATTTACACACTGCTGTAATCAATCTTAAACTCTTGCATCATTTTTTTAACTGACTAATACTGATATAATCAGGGTTTGAGAGATATTGCTATAAAGTACATGGACACAATGTACTCACCAAACAGTGATAGACTTATGGCTACAGATTTTCTTGTTTGCTTTGACCTGGTTAAAGAAACTAGGTTCGACTTCATTTTCATTATCACTATCCCAGCAGAGCAGAAGACAGGTCTTGCAAATGCGTAAACCCTTTCTCATTGGGTTGACACATTTTCCCCACCGTTTTTCAAAACAGTTAACACGGATGTCATTCAAGCAGTCCAAACTCCATTGTTCTAGCTATGGTAACCAAACAGAAACCATCTATTCCTAACCATTAGAAACTACCAAGATCAGTATGAATTCACTGAAGCACCGGTTTGACACTCCTTCACACAAATCTTCAATTAGCAATCAGTCTGCGAACATTAAAAACGGTGGAAGGTCTGTGTTGTTCTGTGCCAGCATGGATGGAGTAGGTTAATAGTGGCTATGTCCTATACTCCCAATAGATTTGACTGTATATTGTTTTACATGTATTTTCTCTAAAATTTACTGTATTTTATTACTTTTGTCAGTTTATTTATTTATTTATTTTTACAGTATTTCAGTTTTCAGCCACAGTGTGAAATTTGTCATGAATTCAATATAAATTTAATCAAACCATTTCTTATTCTGGATCCAATTCTTTGCAAAAAGGCATATTTGACAGCCCAAAAAGAAGGACAACAAATGACATGGCCAATAGGCTACAATGTCAAGCAGTGGTGCACTGATTTACTCTGAGTTCTGTATTTAGTATTTTGTTGTCCGTTGTGTAATGATTAATTAAAAGAGCTCATGGTCAGTGTATCTTTTGGTCATTGGATATTCATTTTAAAAACAGATATTGAAAAACGAGTTGCTTTTTGATTTTCGTTTTAACGAGTTGAAATTCAAAGCGTTTTTTGATTTTCATTTTTGAATTTTAAAACGAAAATAAAAAAAACGGCTCGTTTTTGTTTTTCATGGTGAAAACGGAAAAACAGAATTCAAAAATGATTTGATTTTCATTTTTTTTATTTTGAATAACAAAAAATAAAATCACCAGAAAACAAAAACGAATGAAGACTTGTTTTTTTATATTCCGAAACCAGATAGGCAGACTCATTTATGGTGACGCAATGCTGACCTGCTGGTGTCACGGATTGGCCAGGCTCTTCCACCAACATCACGCACCGAGCACCTTCACCTGAGTATTAACCACGCACAGCTGCACCCAATCACTCCCATTCACTATATAAGCACACACCTCACTTCACTCATTGTCCGGTCTCGTTCCTACGAAGCGGACTCTGAGTGAACCACTTCCTAGGTTTTCACTCCCCTACGATCTCAGCAAAACTTACCTTTACTCTGTTTGCATTCCAGTCTGTCCAGTGTTCCCGGTGTCCTGTCAGCGTTGTGTGTCTCGTCAGTCTGTCTTCCCCGCAAGTCCTCTGGTGTGTGCATTCGGTCATCCTTCAGTGTTTGTCATCCCACCTTCCGCAGAGGATCATCAGTTCCACTGAACTCCGTTCATCTCTCCATCACTATTCATTTATACTCAACTGTTGGAATAAACATTGTTTATACTCACTCCCCTTGTTTGTCCGTCTGCTTCCATAACAGAAGACCGGACCTTCAACTACCAACAGCATGAGCACTCACGATCCCCTTCAGGAGTTGGTGGATGCATTGAAGAGAGTGCTACTACCATCTGCTCCACTTCCCGAAGCACCACCAGCACCGAGCACTTCTTCACCGTCCACCCACTCATCCAGTCCCATGGCTCGACCAGCGCCCTACTCTGGCGGGGCGGAGGAGTGCAATGGATTTCTCCTACAATGTTCTCGGGTATTCACTATGCAACCTGAGTTATACCCTACCGATCGGTCTAAAATCGCTTTCATCATCTCCCTTCTCTCTGGGTCAGCTCTTCGGTGGGCTGAAACCATCTGGCAACAGTCTGGGCCGGTAACAAATTCCATTCAGTCATTCACCCAATATTTCAAGGAGGTTTTTGGTCGCGCGGATGCTGAAGTAGCAGCTGGAGAACAGTTATACCATCTCAAACAGGGAGCCATGTCCACTCAGGATTATGCTCTCAGGTTCCGAACTCTGGCTGCTGCTAGCGGGTGGAATGAGCGATCTCTCCTCACAACCTACCGGCTCGGACTAGAGCCCAGCCTCCGGTTACAGCTGGCCGCCCTCGACGACACGATGGGATTGGAGAAGTTCATCCAACACTCTCTGCGCTGTTCCGATCGTCTGAGGGTCTACCAGCATGATCCTCCACCAGTATCCCAAGCACTCCTCCGTTCGCCAGAGCCAGCCGTCCCTCCAGAACCAGAACCCATGATCATAGAATCTGGTAGGCTCACGATCACCGAGCGACAGAGGAGGCTGACCCGGGGTCTGTGCATGTACTGTGGTGCCAAAGGACATGTCAGGCTGGACTGTCCCATTCGTCCAGCACGCTCTGTGGTGAGTTTGTTCAGTTCTCCTATTGAAAAGATGCACCCTCTCACCACTAATGTCCAGTTAACTACCCCTTCTGTCTCAGTTTCAGTCACAGCCCTCATCGACTCCGGGTCAGCAGGAAATTTCATCTCGCACGCCCTCTGTCGCCGACTCCAGCTTAACACCGAAGCCTCGACGCACGTCTACCAGATTCAGCCCATAACCAAAGATATCCATTCTCAGGCACGTATCCATCGAAAATGTGAACCCGTCAATCTCCAAGTAGGACTGCTCCACAAAGAGGAGATTCAATTTCTGGTTCTGGAGGGTGCATCGATGGATATCATCTTAGGGCGCCCGTGGCTGGTGAAGCACGATCCCATCCTCTCTTGGGGCACAGGAGAAATTAAGAGATGGGGAGAAGAATGCAGATCCAGCTGTTTTCCCGATCTACCCTTACAAATTCAAAGACCCCTTACCGTCTACGTCACGTCTGTCGAAAGTCCAGTCGAGAAAATATCCATTCAGATCCCGAAGATCTACTCCTCATACGAGGATGTATTTTGCCCCAAGAGAGCTTCCCAGCTACCTCCACATCGGCCATGGGACTGCGCCATAGACCTACTTCCAGATGCTCCTATGCCCAGAGGTAGGATCTACCCGTTGTCCCTTCCGGAGACCAAGGCAATGGAGGAGTACATCCATGAGGCTCTGAGTCAGGGGTATATCCGTCCATCCACGTCACCTGCTGCCTCAAGTTTCTTCTTCGTGGCTAAGAAGGATGGAGGGCTGCGGCCATGTATCGATTACAGAACCCTAAATCAAGGTACAGTTAAATTCCGCTATCCCCTTCCTCTCGTCCCGGCAGCCCTGGAACAACTCAGATCCGCCAAAATTTTCACCAAGTTGGACCTCCGCAGCGCCTATAACCTGGTGAGAATACGTGAGGGGGACGAGTGGAAGACGGGGTTTGTGACCCCTACTGGACACTACGAGTACCTGGTCATGCCCTATGGTCTGGTTAACGCCCCCTCCGTATTCCAAAACTTCATCCACGAAGTCCTCCGGGAGTTCCTCCATCTCTTCGTCATTGTATACATAGATGATATCCTGATTTACTCCCGGAGTGAGGCCGAACATCGCCACCACGTTGCGGAGGTCCTGAAAACCCTCAGGAAACACCGCCTGTACCTCAAGGCTGAAAAATGCTCCTTTCATTTACCATCTGTTCAGTTCTTGGGGTACATCATCGATCAGAGAGGAGTTCGTATGGACGAGAGGAAGGTCACTTCCGTCATCTCCTGGCCCGAACCTAAAACCATAAAGGAACTCCAACGTTTCCTAGGCTTTGCTAACTTCTATCGACGTTTCATCCACAATTACAGTCTCATCACCGCTCCGCTCACCAACCTGTTGAAAAACAAACCCAAAACACTACCCTGGCCTCCCGAAGCCGCCGCAGCCTTCCAAGACCTCAAAGAATCTTTCACTCAAGCCCCACTGCTGACTCATCCCGATCCTGAATTACCATTTGTAGTCGAAGTGGATGCATCGACCACCGGAGTGGGAGCCATTCTGTCCCAGTACCACGGTACTCCTCCATTACTCCATCCATGTGCCTATTTCTCCCGGAAGCTCAGCCCGGCGGAAAGGAACTACGACATCGGAAATCGAGAACTTCTGGCCATCAAGCTCGCCCTGGAGGAGTGGCGACACTGGTTGGAGGGGGCCAAACATTCATTCCAGGTGATCACAGATCATAAAAATCTCCAATACCTAAAAGATGCTAAAAGACTCTGTCCTCGTCAGGCCCGTTGGTCATTGTTCTTCTCCAGATTTCAGTTCTCTATCTCATATCGACCAGGATCAAAGAATATCCGAGCAGACGCACTTTCCAGAATTCACGACCAGCATGAAACTGAGACACCGGCCAAGATCCTTCCCGATCAGATCACTATCTGTCCCATCCAATGGTCCGCTCCTACAGTAACCGCCACTCCAGAATCCAGAACTCCGCCGGGCTGTCCCCCCAATCGACGTTTCATCCCTGAAAATCAACGGGTAGATCTCATTCATTCCAGCCATACATCTCTGGGCACAGGACATCCTGGGGCCAACAACACCCTCTCGCTGCTATCCCAACGCTTTTGGTGGCCGAACATGGCGAGGGATGTGAGAAGATACGTCCAAGGCTGCAGAGAATGCGCTATGGCGAAGAGTCCTCGCCATCTACCTGCTGGCAAACTCCATCCCTTGCCCATCCCAAACCGCCCCTGGTCACACCTAGGAGTTGACTTCATGACAGACCTCCCATTGTCTGAAGGTAACACCTGCATTCTAGTCATCATAGATCGATTCTCTAAATTCTGTCGTTTGATTCCTTTGAAAGGTCTACCCACAGCCCTAGAGACCGCCGAAAACCTGTTCAACCACGTCTTTCGAAATTTTGGGTTACCAGAAGATATAGTCTCGGACCGAGGACCCCAATTTATATCCAGACTATGGAAAGCATTCTTCAGACTCCTAGGTGTGACCGTAAGCCTCTCGTCTGGCTATCACCCCCAAACCAACGGCCAGACAGAGAGGAAAATTCAGGAAGTGGGGCGGTTCCTCCGGACCTTCTGTCACGGTCACCAAAACTCCTGGAGCCAGTTTCTGGGCTGGGCGGAATACGCCCAGAATTCCCTGCGGCAATCTACCACCGGACTCACGCCATTCCAGTGCATCCTAGGGTTCCAACCTCCACTCTTCCCCTGGGATGGCGCACCATCTGATGTCCCCGCAGTGGATTACTGGTTCCGGGAGAGCGAGAGAGTCTGGGACGATGCTCATCACCATCTCCAGAGGGCAGTACGCAGAACAAAGGAAGTATCGGATAAGAGGAGGATTCCAGGCCCCATCTATACTCCAGGACAGAAGGTCTGGCTCTCCACCAGAGATATCCGTTTGCGACTGCCCTCCCGAAAATTAAGTCCCAGATTTGTTGGTCCCTTCACCATCCTGGAACAGGTCAACCCCGTCACATACAAGTTACAGTTACCACCACAGTACAGAATCCACCCCACATTCCACGTGTCCCTTCTCAAACCCTTTCACGATCCTCTGATTCCCTCCACAGAGCCTGGCCATGAAGAGGAACCTCCTCCCCCACTGATGTTAGAAGAAGGGGCCATCTACCAAGTCAAGGACATCCTACGGTCCCGGCGTCGTGGTGGTCAACTAGAATACCTCGTCGACTGGGAAGGATACGGTCCAGAAGAGAGGTCATGGGTCTCCAGATCCGATATACTAGATCCCGCACTTATGGAAGAGTTCCACTCCAATCACCCAGAATTTCCAGCACCTCGAGGACGAGGTAGACCACCACGACGTCGGAGGTTCAGGCCCTCAGGAGCGGGCCCTGGGGAGGGGGGTAATGTCACGGATTGGCCAGGCTCTTCCACCAACATCACGCACCGAGCACCTTCACCTGAGTATTAACCACGCACAGCTGCACCCAATCACTCCCATTCACTATATAAGCACACACCTCACTTCACTCATTGTCCGGTCTCGTTCCTACGAAGCGGACTCTGAGTGAACCACTTCCTAGGTTTTCACTCCCCTACGATCTCAGCAAAACTTACCTTTACTCTGTTTGCATTCCAGTCTGTCCAGTGTTCCCGGTGTCCTGTCAGCGTTGTGTGTCTCGTCAGTCTGTCTTCCCCGCAAGTCCTCTGGTGTGTGCATTCGGTCATCCTTCAGTGTTTGTCATCCCACCTTCCGCAGAGGATCATCAGTTCCACTGAACTCCGTTCATCTCTCCATCACTATTCATTTATACTCAACTGTTGGAATAAACATTGTTTATACTCACTCCCCTTGTTTGTCCGTCTGCTTCCATAACAGATGGCCTACTATAGGCTATTATTTTTTTCCAGTTAATAATGTTATAAAAGGTATTTTCTTGTTATGACTGTATTTTGTTAAGACATATTTTCCTCATTACGACAACATATTTCTCATATAAGGGCCGGTTATAGGCTACATATTTATTTTTTGTAGCATGCTTTAAATAAAACAACCTTTATTTTGACATTACATGCAAGCATTAGGTTAATCTAAACACTTTTCTGAAAAGAACGTTTTAATATTGTTAAAACCATAATATTTCCACTTCCCGAAGTTTTACCACGAATCATTTCAAGTGAGGGAGGCATTAACACAGTTGTTTGTTACGCACATTTTAATAAATCATAATATTTTAAAATAAAAATTAACAATTAATTTTATCTGGAAGGAAGTATGCTGCACAAACACCCTTATAACTATCCCATGTCTTTTAAAAACAGACTATCACTAAGCTTGCAGATGAGTTGTGTGTGGGTCTATGCATGATTTCATATGTGCAAATATAGCAGCAGATTTCTAATACATAAATAGAAATTTGTGTGTGTATATATATTATATACTAACTACTACTATTATATATACTATTATATATGCTATTATATACATACAAACATACATACATACATATATATATATACATACATATATACATACATATATATATATATATATACACACATATATATATACATACATATATATATATATATATACATACATACATATATACATATATATACATATATACACATACATATATATATATATATATATATATATATATATATATATATATATATATATATATATATATATATATATATATACATATATATATACACATACATACATACATACATATATATATATATATATATATATATATATATATATATATATATATATATATATATATATATAAATAAAAACACGAGAGATGTGCAATGATTCCAAACGAATGTCCAATGTTACTGTCACTCCTAAGGTGGAAGTGATTTTACAATAAACTTTATTTTCAGAAAACTGTTCAGCAATGCAAATAATGCATATGACGTCAATTATGTTGTTTTATATATCCGGCTTCAATGAGGAAAATATGTATTAACAAAATCCTGTTATCACAAGAAAATAACTTTATAACATTATTAAGTGAAACAAAAAAATAATAGCTTATAGTAGGCTAACCTGTGTGTGGCAGCATTGCATCATCGTAAATGCGTCTGCCTATCTGGTTTCCGAATATAAAAAAACAAGTCTTTATTCATTTTTGTTTTTCAAAATAAATAATGAAAATCATTTTTGAATTTTGTTTTTCATCATGAAAATGAAAAACGAGTCGTTTTTTGATTTTCGTTTTAAAATTCAAAAACGAAAATCAAAAAATGCTTTGAATTTCAATTTTCGTTTTTAATTTTAAAACGAAAATCAAAAAACGACTCGTTTTTCATTTTTCAATATCTGTTTCTAAAATGAAAATTCAATGACCAAAAGATACACTGACCGGCTCATATACTTGTTTGCAAGTTGTGTTGTTTGAAGGTAAAACTAGCCTTTGTTGCATATTTTAAATGTTTTGACATGGTATGTGCGTTTTGCAAGCAAAATGTGTCATTTTGACCATGAGTGCCGCTGTTTAGGCCTGTGTGTTAACTCTTTTGAAAATGTTTCAGTTGATGGCTACAAAGCAATCAAGAAAAACTGTAAATATTGCCCTAACAAACCATACAACAATGTAAAGCATATTTATTCAGCTTTCTGGTGATGTATACACTTCACTGTCAAAAAAAAAAATCATCCCCTGTCTCCTGTTTACCAATCTTCCTCACTTTCGTGCTTCCTCTTCCATACTGCAGCATTGGCTTATTTAATGAAGACTACTACTTATAGCTACACTACTGTAAACATGTTTATTGACGACTAATAGTTTATACCTATTGCTTTTTTTATTGTGGTTCCAGCTGATTGGTGTGTCTACAGTTTTGCAGCAGTGTGTGTGCACACCTGATGGCTGTGTTTAACCCATGGTTCATGTGTGTGTTCATTTGAAGGCCTTTGCTTTGAAATTGCAAGCAAATTCCATCATGTAAAATTTCTGTCAAAAGCATCCAAGTGTGTTTAGTGATTTGCAGATCACTGTGTGTGATGTTTTGCACAACGTGCTTACAGTTGGGCAGATCTAGCCTTGTGTTTTGCTTGTTGAGTGTACGGTTTTGCTAATTGTGGGAAAAGTTTAATTTCAGTGTTTAAGCAATCATGAAAGACTGTGATAGACCTCCTGTAAAATCTTTATTATTTTTAAAATATTTTTCAAGTAATGTTTATATGAGAGAAGATTTTTTTTCAACACATTCAACACAATTTTGATAACTAATATCTAATAACTATTTATATATATATAAGAAAAGGTACCACCCCAGTGACAGCTTTTCTACCTTCATTTCTGAGACTAACAGCTTTTTCCTCCTTCAGCCGCTCTCTCTAATGAGGCTGTATCCCATTTACTGGGGTGAAAATGAGAAAATGACCCCCTGAGGACTCTGTGAAGAGCCCTCTGTCCCTGTCTCAGTGTGTCCTGTTTGAACACAGCAGAGCAGAGAGACGAACATTGTCACACACACACACACATACACTGCTGTCACTGGGATGCCAATTAAATTATTTTTCCTTACACTACAGGGTTGTTGAATGCTTGATTCTGATTGGCTGATGAGCATTCTATAATGTGCAGTTATTTTCAGATAAACGCATAGATAAAGTAGTTCCAGCAGGTTTTGAGCTCATTACAGCTCCATATCACTGCGCTGAATGATTTGAGTTGCTTCACAGCTACAACAGTCAAAAACCACATCACAGAATGCTTCAGATGAGATGTGTGAGAAACTAGTGCTACACACAGGAGCAGTTTGAGGACGAAAACCTGACAAATGTCTGAAATACAGCAGTGTCTTTACCTGTAATATACTATAAGGAGAATGATTTAATTACATAACTGAGCAAACAGTTAGATCTTGCATTCAGATTCAACTATTGTGCAATGAAATAATGAGGTAACATCCTACAAATGGCAATTAAAGCATTTGAGAAAATACCTTCCATAACTTGTGGGGCACCTAGCATAGTCCGCATATAGGGAGGATTGGAACCGCACACAGTCACACACACCGTCAGATAAAAGCCATTACTATAGATGGCACATAACTGCATATGTGCTCTTTCCACACACACAAAAAGTGTGTCTATTCTATTCTATTCTATTCTATTCTATTCTATTCTATTCTGCCATGAATATTCAGAACTCAGAGCACAATCCTGAAAATGTCACAGAAAATGTCACAATAATTCCTAAATGACTGATTCCTGACATTCAGAGTTGCAAATGCTTTCTACAGCTTTCTTTAAGTATGCAAATGAGGCAATGCTTAAATATGAAAATTGCGAAAAATCTGGTTATATATATATATATATATATATATATATATATATATATATATATATATATATATATATATATATATATATATATACACATACACACACACAGGGTAAGTCAGAATTATTACCCCCCTTTCATTTTATTTTCTTTTTAAAATATTTCCCAAGTAATGTTTAACAGAGCAAGGAAATTTTCACAGTATGTCTGATAATATTTTTTCTTCTCGGGAAAGTCTTATTTGTTTTATTACGGCTAGAATAAAAGCAGTTTTTAATTTTTTAAACACCATTTTAAGGCCCAAATTACTAGCCCCTTTAAGCTATTTTTTCATTAGTCTACAGAACAAACCATCATTATACAATAACTTGCCTAGTTAACCTAATTAACCTAATTAAGCCTTTAAATGTCACTTTAAGCTGTATTGAAGTGTCTTGAAAAATATCAAGTTAAATATTATTTACTGTCATCATGACAAATATAAAATAAATCAGTTATTAGAAATGAGTTAATAAAACTTTTATGTTTAGAAATGTGTTGAAAAAATCTGCTCTGTTAAACAGAAATTGTGGGAAAAAAAATAAACAGGGGGCTAATAATTCTGACTTCAACTGTGTACATATATATCAGTGTAAGATATAGTGTAAGATCAGTGTAATATTACTTACGGCCCTAAATATGAAACGGATCTCTGCGATCTGCCAACAAAATACACCTGAGAACAAATAATAGGTTCAAAATTCCAAAGACTGACTGTTAGATACACAAAAGATTAATTATATATCACGTTGTAACAACAGAGATGCAAGAGATTAGATCCAGCGGCAGGTCCTGAGATGGTCTGGCCGATATAAAGCTTCGCGAAGCTGCCGCTGACTGCCTGGAGCTTCCAACATAAAAACATAAACTGCCGATTTGACTGTAAAATAACTATATTCTCGCTTGGACTCTTAAAACTTGATTTTGTGGCATAATTTATCAGTATTTTCCTAATTTTGCATATTCCCCGTCCGCCATCAACAGTCCTCAATCGGTTTCCAGTGCAGCACATGCGAGTTGCTATATTAGCTATAAACGTTTGGGGGAAGCACATTTATTTAGAACTGTGATCAAAACTGACTGGAACTACCTGTGCGTTTCAACGAAAATAATGCACACCCTCCAGCCAATCAGAATCAAGAATTTATACACACACATACATATATATACATATATATATATATATATATATATATATATATATATATATATGTATGGATGGAGTGATTGACAGCTCACACGCCAGCCATTCTAGTGAGGTGCTGCCAGCAGCGTCGCCATGGCAACAGTCCAGGGGCCCGACAGAACAAAGAAGCGGGAGCCCAGTGTGTGTGTGTGAAAGACCAACGGCCTCCAGCGCTCATATTTACATGCGACGCTCAAGGGTTAATTGCTGTGAATTCCTGGGCTGCGTGTGAACTGACTGCATCGGCTTTGATTTTACAATCGCAAAAAAAAACACTTTCAGAGTTACAGATGTTCAGACTCTGTTTATCTAGATCAGTTCACATCTAAAAAAAATGTCTCGATCGATTCTACTACAGAGAAAAGAGATGAACTGCAGGATTCTGTGAACTTGAGATGCTCCTCCAACTTAAAAACACTCTCAAGTGTTGATTTCAATAATGTTTGTGCAATTTTTTTTTTTTGGGGGGGGGATCAAGCACCTATTAAAATTGCTCAATTCTTCTTCTTCTACTAGAATGAATCATGATTTTGAGGGTCTAAACATGCCTGAACTTTGCACACACACCAGAAGCGGCGAAAATTTCTGTTTGTTATAGGTTTCGGAAGTGGGCGTGGCAAAATAACTCGACAACACACCTATGTAGATTTGACAGACTATCCCCCCACATTTCACGCACACACAGGAAAATTGTCACACACGTCAAACATGCGAATACCTACAAAAAAGTCTCTTGGAGCGAAATCTCAAACCTGACAGGAAGTCGGATATTTATTACTTCCTCTGATGAAAAAGTGCCGTTTTTGCCATTTCCAGCCACTGTATTTCAACCAACTCCTCCTTGGATTTTTATCCGATCAACACCAAAATTGGGTATATTCATCTAAAGGCCTTGGCGATGTTAAAATGCGAAGATCTAGAGTTTTCTTCGAATGGCGTGTCCTCACAAACTTTGATGCTTCGCCACAAAACAGGACGTTGTTTTAACTCAGGCATGCATTGTCTGATCTGCTTCAAAATTCACACGCTTGACAGTCATAACCTGAACACGTTTACATGCCAATATCCAGATACAGTTATAGCACCACCTGCTGGAAACAGCGAATGGCATTTACAGTGTAACAAACTCCTCCTACAAATTTTATTAGATCGTATCCAAGTTTTGTCAGTATAATCCAAATACCTCTGTGATGTTAAATTGTGACGATCGTGAGTTTTCAAATTTCAGGTTGCGTCCGAAACCGCATTCTTCCATACTATATAGTACGCTAAAATCAGTATGCGAGCTGAGAAGTATGTCCGAATTCATAGAATTCGAAAATCAGTATGCGAGAAGTACCCGGATGACTCACTACTTTCGGCAAGACTCTGAAGTACGCATCCCATGCATGCTGCGCTATCCAATGATGCCCTGCGAGAGAATTCATGAATGGGAGTGAAGCGACGCAACTGTCGCAGGTAAGTTATGTGACCATGACAAAATGGCGGATGTAGTACATCTGAATTCCATTCATACTTCTTACCTTCATACTGTATGGAGCATACTTTTCTAACAGCAGAGTAGTACGTTTAAATTCAAATGCAGTACCTACTGAGTAGTAGGCGCTTTAGAACGCAGACTCAGTGTTTCGCCATGGAGGAGGAAGTACTTACTAGGCCCAGACGGAATCTGCGCGCGCATAATTCTGCAAATTTCCGCTGATTTTTAGCCCATCATTAATTCTGTTAATTTACTTGAGTAAATGTGTGTAAATCTATATTTATTCAGTTTATAAATTAATTACAGTATTATTATTGACTAATATGAAAATGTTCATCTGATTTATGTACAATGCAGTTTCTACAGTAATATTTTCTGTCTTTTAGTAGAGATATTATGAGACTTGCTTTGTTTACCAAATAAAGTGAATCTATTTGAATTTATTTTAAACATTAAATAAAAGTTAAAAAGAGATTATTTTTTATTTCACATATTAAGGTTTTAGTTATGATACTCCCAAAATAATTCTGCAGAAATCTGCAGATTTTTAGCAAAATTCTCCACAGAAATAGCAAAAAACTCAGCCACACAATGTCCGATCTACCTGAAACTACACAAGTTCGATGAGATTCCTCTCAGAAGTCTGACATAAATCTGATTTTCTCAAGTTTTTTAATATTTGTCAGCTTAAATTAATATTGTCCACTGTTCTCTGTCATTCTAAGGCCACTGCGTGGCGGTGAGCCTGAGTGCGAGGTCCCTTTCATCGCTGCTTGCAGCTTTAATTTAAAATTGTTGTTTTTAAACTGTAATAATGAATATTTGATCAAATAAAAAGATTTTTGGTTACATTTTTTATAGAAGTTGTATCCAGTCAGTGGTGGAAAGAGTACTGAAGAATCATACTCAAGTAAAAGTACCATTACTTGTCCAAAATGTAGTGCGAGTAGAGTAAAAGTATCTGTTGTAAATGTTACTCAAACTATGAGTAAACGTTTTTAAAAAGTACTCAAAAGTATTGAGTAAGTATTATGCTGTGAAAGTCTGACGCGTTTACATGCAGTTTGTGCAGGAATGTGTAAACGTTACATTCTATAGTGCATTTAGTGATTGTTTGTTAAGTCCATTCGGTGATTTCTGTCATCTTCTCATCAGTGTCATGCATCTAAACAGTCTCTCTGTTACTGCGTGTAAAGATTTTGGATATCTTCTTGGACACTTTTAATTCTTCCAAGTGGTTTGCTGCATTTATAAAGCGCCCATGTGTTGAGGTAGTTCAGTATAATGCGATTTGACTTGTACAGGACTGATTTTATACTCAGCCAATGCATATAGACAAGAAGAAAATAAAGTAGTGACTGCAGGTTGAAGAAAATCTATTGGAGTAAAAGTACCGATAAAGCACTAAAAATGTACTTAAGGGAAAGTCCACATTTTTTAAGCTACTTAGTAATTTACAATTCCTGAGAAAAAATACTCAATTACAAGTAATCTTAATTACAGTAATTTGAGTATTTGTAATTTGTTAGTTTACACCACTGTATCCAGCCCAAAACATCTGAATGATTGTACATTTCTATTTAATTTTAGCAGATAAATCGGATATTTTGCACTCATATGTATATATTTTTTGCTAAAATAAAAAAATACAAATATAAAAACAATAATAAAATTAAATCATGATAACATCTAGAAAATATGCTGCTTTTAATAACACAGAAACCAAAACACTGATCTAGTTTTAAAAGTCCTTTTAAAAAAGCAGTCAATAGTTACACTCATGCCTATAGCTGCTAGCAAAAATGGACAAAAAAACCTAAAGACAGACATGTACTTTCAAATCAAAAGAGAAAAAAACTGAAAACTATTTAAAAATAAATAAATAAATAATAATTATGGCATCCAAAGAGTTTCCAAAATTAGTCCAAGTCTTGTAATTTCTCTTGAATGTTTATTAGGTTTTTTAAAAACATGCGAGAAATGTTTCTCTCAATAAATCATCCCAAAATGTCAGATAAGTCCATGAAGTATTTCTTTAAAAATACATTCATATTTTATTTGGATAAATAATAACATTAAATTGATCAAAAGTGACAGAAGACATTTATAAAGTTACCAAAAAAAAAAGTCAATTTCAGATAAATGCTCTATTACATAAATAAATGAATAATAAATGTCAATAAATAAATCCATAATTAAGTGTGTTAAATAAATAAACACAATATAAAATAAATATAAAAGCATTTTAATTAAATAAATGAATTACATAAATAAATGAATAATAAATGTCAATAAATAAATCCATAATTAAGTGTGTTAAATAAATAAACACAATATAAAAAGCATTTTAATTAAATAAATGAATTACATAAATAAATGAATAATAAATGTCAATAAATAAAGGCATAAATACAAAATACTAAATAAATACAATTTAAATAAATAAATAAATAAATGAATTACATAAAGACATGAATAAATAAAAAAGTCAATAAATAAATGCATAAATAAAAATGTACAAAATAAATCAATAAAAACAACAATAAATAAATAAAGAAATATTGTTAAGAATTACACCTAATTTCTAAAGAAATAACTGAGCAATAAAAATCCCCTGAGCCTGCAAAACAAAAACAAAATGTTTGTGTCTTGTCCTGTTGCCCTGCCTGCTTTACAGATTTTATTAACCCCAAGTAACTTTGACAGAATGTGTCTCCGACGTCTTGCTAAACTGGAGTTTGATCTCATTAACATTCCATTTGCTTTGAGACTGAACCACAAACGTTTGTTGTCCCAGCCCAGTTTTTTCTTTTCAAAGGGCATTTGCGTGACACCTCTTTCTAAAAACAAAAGATTTACTCAACAACTGCATGAAAGACACTTTGAAATTGGGTTTTAATGCATGTCCAGACTTTTTTCCCATGTGAACTACAAACATTGATCTCATCTGACATTAGATTAGAAAACTTTATTGATCCCTGTGAGGGGAAACTCTTTATGATAAACATTACAAATAAATGATACAATAAATTATTATAAACCCCACATATACACCAACTATACATCATGAACACGGTAAACGGCTGAGCAATAAAATAAATAAGAAATAATACACTCAAATTTAATTTGGCTTCTTGTTCAAAATACTTATTTAAAATAAGTTGAAGCAACACGCATCTTAAGGTTTTTTTGGAACAACTTAAACATTTTATGTTCAATCCACTTACATCAAGATAACTTAATTGATTTGTTTTGGGACAACATGAAGACATCGTGTGAAAACCAGCATTTTAACGAGTGTTTTTAGTTTATACATTTTAGAACCTTAATCTCAGCTCTGTTTAATTTAGATTCACCAGTTCTGTTTACACAGTAGACATGGATGGATGGATGGATGAACGGACAGACAGACGGATAGACTGACATGAATAAATGATGGATGGATGGATGGATGGATGGATGGATGGATGGATGGTTGGGAGGACGAATGAATGGTTGAAAGTAGACATATTGGTAGACAAGGTAGACATTTTTAGATTGACGGATGGATGGATGATGGATGGATGGATGGATGTGAATAAACAATGGATGGATGGATGGATGGATGTGAATAAATGGATGAATGGACGGACAGATGGATGGACGGACTGACTGACTGATGGATGGACAGATGGTTGGAAGGACAGACGAACCGATGTTTGGAAGTAGACATTTTAGTAGACAAGGTAGACATTTTTGGATTGATGGATGGATGGATGTGAATAAACAATGGATGGATGGATGCATGTAAATAAACAATGGATGGATGGATGGATAGATGGATGGATGGATGTGAATAAACAATGGATGGATGGATGGATGTGAATAAACAATTGATGGATGGATGTATAGATGTGAATAAATGGAAGGATGGATGTATGTGAATAAACAATGCATGGACAGACAGATGGATGGATGAATGTTAATAAACAATGGATGGATGAAGGTGAATAAACGATGGATGGATGGATGGATGGATGGATGCATGGATGGATGGATGGATGGATGGATGGATGGATGGATGGATGGATGGATGGATGGATGGATGAAGGTGAATTAACGATGGGTGGATGGATGGATGGATGGATGGATGGATGGATGGATGGATGAATGAAGGTGAATTAACGATGGGTGGATGGATGGATGGATGGATGGATGGATGGATGGATGGATGGATGGATGAAGGTGAATTAACGATGGATGGATGGATGGATGGATGGATGAATGAAGGTGAATTAACGATGGATGGATTGACATACGGAATACCATAGAAATGTAAGTTGTTTGCCCTTTATTGGTGTCGCGATTCAAGTTAATCCACAGTGCCGCACACAAGCATTGATGGAAACGTTCTTTTATTGTAAACTGAGTCTTATTCATTTTGCTGTAAAATAACAATAAAAAGGTAAAGGAAACATTTCTAGTGATGGTTATAATTTTTTCCATTTTAAAATATTATTCAAGAGAGACAGCTGGAGAGCCACATATTTTTGGTCAAAGGGCCACATGTGGCTCCCGAGCCATAGGTTCCTACCCCGGTGTTAGACCATGGTTTTATCAATATTGCAAATTTCGTTTAAAAAAAAAAGTGTTCAGTGAAGCAACGCAAATTTTGCATATCATCAAAACTTGAAACAGCTAAATGTATTGTGACGGCAATGCAATGTAACAACTAAATAAATAAATGTATAGTCACCCTGAAGCAAAGAAAATGTCATTTAAATGTGGAAAATATGTAATTTTAACAAAACATGCTTATTACAGAATAATACCTGGTTATAGCAACATCATTTAGTCGAAAATACGAATATTAGTTGTAATACTCTACAGCCCATGCGTGTGGTAGAAGTGCGTCAACGCAGAATCGTATCCGACCTTGGAATATAAAACTTTGTTATTAGTGATTTAACATTTTGTTATTCGAAGAATGAAAAGAAAATCAAACCACTTTTCAATTTGCTCATCCGTTTTTTACAACGAAAAAAAAAAAAAATACTTTCATTTTCATAGAACATATGCCAGAGTAATTGGTGGTTCATTCCGTTGTGGCAACCCCTGAACAATCAGGAACTAAGCCAAAGGAAAATTAAAGAATGAACAAACAAACTAACGAACGAACGAATTTTAAGACAGAAAAATCAAATAACAGTTGGTTTTTTGTTTCTAAATATAGGTTTCCAAAAGCAAAATCGAATAACCAAAAGATAGAGGCTGGTTAGCTTCTACACCTAATCAAAGAATGCACATACCTGGATATCAGAGCAAGATTTGCTTCAAAAAGTTCTTCCGACATCAAACAGACACTGGCCTTGAATACCAGGTAGCAGAAATATCTAGCACTCCTCAAACCCCCAACATGCATCAAACGCAACAAATGGCCATTTTTTAAATAATTCAAAAAGTTAAATATGTCTGGCACAGCATCAACCGCAAACGTTTCACAAGACCCCAATTAACCCAGTGGTGGGAGAAGACCAATTTGCATTCTCCGCCAAAGAAATCAGATGCGCTACGTGCAGAGGTCAGGGTTGCAAAAAGCAGGAGCGCAAAGTGTAGTGACAACTAGCATGAATCAGACTCTTTATCCCGTGTGGGGTGGAAAAAAAGCACCTGCGGTTTATATACAATGAGCGTTAAGAGCGGGCCAGCTGTAGTCTTCGGGATAAGGTGGAAATATAAGCTCACTGACAGATGCACGTTAGCAAGCGAGCTAGCTAGCGGTGATGACAAAAGAGATAGCAAAGACTACAAGGAATGATTATCTAACACCCTTTCCAAAGCAAGCACAGTGAAAAGACATTGCAAAATTGATTTCTCATGAAGCATTAAGTTTAAGCCTTGTGTATTGTTTAAATTGACTTTCCTTTCATTATGTTCGGGGCTGTTTTTACCCCATTGACTTTCATTATAGTGACCTTTTTTTGCAAGAATTCAATCATGCATTCTTCAGTGTTGATCAACATTTTTGCTGTTGATCATTAGTTAATAGCATCAACCTTTTAGTTTCTGGCTTTTACATGGAGTTCTATAGAGTAAAACAGCATGTAGTGTGTGTGTTATTATAGTGTGTGTGCATAAATACAGGTGAGATTATTTCTGTTATGATCAAATCTTCCCCTATAATATCTGATATTTAATTTATTTGATTTGTTTTTTTACTTCTTGGAACAGAGACTTGTTTTGAAACAACTCTTGAAAGCAGGCTTTATTTTCGTTGCCCTTTTTAGCCTCTATTTTAAAACATAGATTTATACACTGCAATAAAACATGCTGTTTTTAACTGAATTGAATTTAATAAATTGAACAATTCAGTTTGTTAAATCAGATGAAGGGAAAACTAAGGCCAATCCCAATTCTATTTTTGTACCCCTACCCCTTTCCCCTTGGCCCTTAAAAACGAGTGTGAAGGGGAAGGGCTTCAAAATGTACCCCTAAGAATTGGGACAGCACTACAGCACCTGCACACGTCATCACGATCTCTTGCTTCATATGAGATCAGACGATTGTGACTGCTGTAGTTATTCCAGTTGTGCTATTTTTTTTTTTGTATTTATCTTCAATAAGCCACTGAAGGCATATATCATGTTATCATAATGATCTAATGTGGCAATAAGATCGTAACTGTACTGTGCATTTACACAGTGGCCATATTCATCTGTATAAACACAAAAAACAACATTAACATTATAGCAGACGCTGTAAAAAGCTCATTCCCAGCCACTAGACTCTTCTGACAGGGTATTCCAGTGTCATCGAGTGTCAGAATGTTGTGGGACTGCTGTACAGGAGTTATTATTAGGGGTTATAGATAGCGAAATTTAGCGGTTTTTATTTTAGTGTTTAAAAGCATGATGGTAAAACATGAACGCGGTTATGAATATATTAAAACATTTGCGTGTTAGATGTAAAAATTCGCAATAATGACAAAACAATACTAAATTTTGGATCTCCTTACTTCCGGGTGCAGCTGTGGCTGGTGTATTCTGGGAAATTTTCTTACCCCTTGGTTTCGAGTGAGGTCCTGAAAAATCTTCGTTCGAAGGGGTATCTAGCTCTTGCCCTTCAAGATAAAGAGAATTGGGACACCCCTACCCTTTGGCGGGAGCGCGCAAAACAAGGGGTAGGGGTAGGGGGTAAGGGAATGGGCTAAGGGGTAGAATTGGGATTGGGCCTAATTGTCTTTGCTTTTTGTTGTTAATTTATTTTGAATGTACAGTACAAACAGTTTTATGCTGTGTTTGCAAGCACAGTAGACAACTGTAAGCTTCACAAACAGTAAGATAGCATTATTTTTAACAATTACTTGCTGGCAACCTTGCTGCCAGTTCTTTACATTTTTTTTTTTTTTGTAAATAGTAGACTACTGTAATTTCACCAACAGTAACATTCAGTTAGTTTTAACAGTTACTTGCTGGCAACCTTTCTGCCAGTTCTTTTACTTTTTTTTTTTTTTAGAAAGAGTAAACTACTGTAATGTCACCAATAGTAACATATCGTTACATTTACAGTAACTTGCTGGCAGTTCTTTGTTTTATTTAGTAAACAGTAGATATAATACAATATACCGCTAAGTTTACAGTAACTTGTTGGCAAGCATGCTGCCAGTTCTTTACTGTTTTTTCAGTAAACAGTAGACTACTGTAACTTCGACCAACAGTAAGATACCGTTAACTTTAACAGTTACTTGCTGGCAACCTTCCTGCCAGTTCTTTACTGTTTTTTTTTAGTAATCAGTAGACTACTGTAATTTCATCCAACAGTAAGATACTCTTAATTATAATGATTACTTGCTGGCAAGCGTGCTGCCAATTCTTTATTTTTTTTTTTTTTCAGTAAAGAGTAGACTACTGTAATTTCAACCTAGAGTAAGATACCATTAATTTTAACAGCTACTTGCTAGCAGTTCTTTACCTTTTTGTTTTTTAAGAAAGAGTAGACTACTGTAATTTCACCAACAGCAATATACCGCTAAATTTACAGTAACTTGCTGGCAAGCGTGCTGCCAGTTCTTTACTGTTTTTTCAGTAAAGAGTAGACTACTGTAATTTCGACCTACAGTAAGATACCATTAATTTTAACAGCTACTTGCTGGCAGTTCTTTACCGTTTTTTTTTTTTAAGAAAGAGTAGACTACTGTAATTTCACCAACAGCAATATACCGCTAAATTTACTTGCTGGCAAGCGTGCTGCCAGTTCTTTACTGTTTTTTTAGTAAACAGTAGACTACTGTAATTTCACCAACAGCAATATACCGCTAAATTTACAGTAACTTGCTGGCAAGCGTGCTGCCAGTTCTTTAATGTTTTTTCAGTAAACAGTAGATTACTGTAATTTCGACCTACAGTAAGATACCATTAGTTTTAACAGCTACTTGCTGGCAGTTCTTTACAGTTTTTTTTTTTTTTTAAGAAAGAGTAGACTACTGTAATTTCACCAACAGCAATATACCGCTAAATTTACTTGCTGGCAAGCGTGCTGCCAGTTTTTTACTGTTTTTTTTAGTAAACAGTAGACTACTGTAATTTAACCAACAGCAATATACCATTAAATTTACAGTCACTTGCTGCCAGTTCTTTACTGTTTTAAACTGTATAATTTTTAACAGTGTACTGTTTACTATGTTCTGAGAGTTGAGCTGCTTATTTTGATTTTCTCAGACATATCGAGTGCACAAAGGCCTATCACACATACACACACACAATACTTAATATAAAAGCCAGAAACTAAGCCCTTTCTTGCACAACAACTAATGATCAACAGTAAGAATAAAAACATTTGACCTCTCCTCAACAAGGTAAGCCAGCAACAATCAAGAAAGCATGATAATATGCTGTCATGGCTTTGCAATCCAAAAAAAGTCATGATAATGGAAGTCAATAGGGTAAAAACAGCCCTGAACATAATGAAAGAGTAGTCCATTTGTAGTGTACTGTTGTGTTTTTAAACATTTTCAAAGCTTTTTCCCAAAATATGAGTCAAAATAAGATTTGTCACGAAAATGCAATCCATTTGCTGAAACACAGAGAAAGATTAAGGCTCACAAATCACCCCAGAATGGATGAAAACAACCCTAACTTCACACAAGAGTTAAAAAAAAAACAGACATAGTGACGTGTTGACAAGCACCTAGAGTTAAAATGAGAAATATAAAGGGAAAACACTTCAACATGGTCAAACTGGGTCAAAACAGAACCTCGTCTCCGCCAATTGGGCACCTCTGAAGTTGCGATGGCTCTTCGGGGCGAAATAAATTATTTATAAAGTTTATAACAATGACATGTCACGAAGTTTCAATTTCACTACAATGAATCCATACCCATGGTTGCATAAAGCAACACCACATGGATGAGAAGGGGATCACGACATAAGCGGGTCCGCCCACCCAATCCGCCGCTCCCCAGACGTACAAAAGACGGGGGAAAAAAAAAACAGACGTATAGACGCCTTTCATGCTCACAATGAGAATCATATGTCTCCTGTGGCCTGCTCCAGACATTCGGTCTTCACTATAGGTGACGCCTTCAGGCACAAATGGGAATCTGAAACAAGGAACAAATCGTATGGAGATAAGAGGCTTCTGGAGGGGAAGCGCTGGCCTAATGGCTCGGTTCAGCAAACACAAAGGTTACAGGTTCAATTCCCCAGAAGAGTGCAGTTGTGCGTCTGCCAACTCGATACTCTTACGCAAGACTCACTGCAGTGCAGACCCATCTGTAAATGCAGAACATGATGACATGCATGGAATTAACTGGAACTTTAATACTAAGCAATGAGCCGATCTTGAAATATAATATATATATATTCATAAAAATAGATTACAACTATATATATATATATATATATATATTCATAAAAATAGATTACAACTATATATATATATATATATATATTCATAAAAATAGATTACAACTATATATATATATATATATATATATATATATATATATATATATATATATATATATATATATATATATATATATATATATATATATTCATAAAAATAGATTACAACTATATATATATATATATATATATATATATATATATATATATATATATATATATATTCATAAAAATAGATTACAACTATATATATATATATATATTCATAAAAATAGATTACAACTATATATATATATATATATATTCATAAAAATAGATTACAACTATATATATATATATATATATTCATAAAAATAGATTACAACTATATATATATATTCATAAAAATAGATTACAACTATATATATAAATATTCATAAAAATAGATTACAACTATATATATATATATATTCATAAAAATAGATTACAACTATATATATATATATATTCATGAAAATAGATTACAACTATATATATATATATATATATATATATATATATATATATATTCATAAAAATAGATTACAACTATATATATATATATATATATATATATATATATATATATATATATATATATATATATATATATATATATTCATAAAAATAGATTACAACTATATATATATATATATATTCATAAAAATAGATTACAACTATATATATATATATATATATATATATATATATATATATATATATATATATATATATATATATATATATTCATAAAAATAGATTACAACTATATATATATATATATTCATAAAAATAGATTACAACTATATATATATATATATATATATATATTCATGAAAATAGATTACAACTATATATATATATTCATAAAAATAGATTACAACTATATATATATATATATTCATAAAAATAGATTACAACTATATATATATATATATATATATATATATATATTCATAAAAATAGATTACAACTATATATATATATATATATATATATATATATATATATATATATATATATATATATATATTCATAAAAATAGATTACAACTAATATATATATATTCATAAAAATAGATTACAACTAATATATATATATTCATAAAAATAGATTACAACTATATATATATATATATATATATATATATATATATATATATATATATATATATATATATATATATTCATAAAAATAGATTACAACTATATATATATATTCATAAAAATAGATTACAACTATATATATATATATATATATATTCATAAAAATAGATTACAACTATATATATATTCATAAAAATAGATTACAACTATATATATATATTCATAAAAATAGATTACAACTAACATATATATATTCATAAAAATAGATTACAACTATATATATATTCATAAAAATAGATTACAACTAATATATATATATATATATATATACATAGTTGTAATCTATTTTTATGAAGTTAGAAATAGAGAAGCAAAAAAAGAAAAGAAAAAAGAAATAGAGAAGCAAGTACAAAGTATATAAGGTACATTCTATATAATCTGTTGTATTGATGATATCATTTAAAAAAATAGCATAATTAGGGAAGTAATCGTATATAACTATGTTGAACCACAATTTAAAAGCAATTATGATTTATTAGTTAATTTTTTTTATTTTTTTTTATTAATAATTACTTTTTAGAGACCACTGTTGTTTTCTTCTGGAGAAGGTCTCTTTTTTTTTTTAGTTTGGCTAAATTCAAAGCATTTTTCTATTACATTTTTTTATTTAATTTTGTTAGTATTTTTTAAATGTCAATATAATTAGTTTTCTTCGATTGGCTATATGTGTGTGTGTGTGTGTTTGTGTGTGTGTGTGTGTATACATCTGTTTCACTGCTTTGCCTAGAACACTAAAACACATCTGATTGGCCACTTCCAGCTGATTGCTTGTTGGCCTACAGTGTTTTAAAAGCCATGACATAACTTCCTTGGTGGCCATCTTGTTTTGGTCACTTGCTTTGTGTATGTTGTAAGTGCAGAGTTTTTGAATGTGTTAAAGTTGTCACCACTGAGTACTTTGTGAGTACTGTTTGTTTTGTGCTTGCTTTGTTTATTTGTTCCACTGGCTTGTTTGACCTTTTTGCCTGCTGACATTGATTTTTGGATTGTCCCTTAAATATGATTGCCTGTTTTGTAAATAGTTTGTAAATAGTGTATATAAATTGGGATAGTGAGGAGTTTGACGCCATTTTATTTGTAAAACTTTTTGATCAGGTAAGTTTTAAAATAAAGGAACTTTTCTTTGTTAATTTGGCCATGTCAGCTCTCGAATTCAAACCCTAATAAATCTTTCATTTCATTTTCTTTGTCTTGTTTTTCATGTTGCCCACAAAGACGGTGCGTAACAATGTATATGTAGTGGTGGGCAAAGCGAGGCTTCATGAAACACTGAAACAGTCGAAGCAAATGTGTCGAAGCTTTGAAACGTTTCGAAACCCAACTCTACGGTGACACCTAGTGGTCAGTTTTTATGTATTGCACTGAAACAGTTTCAGCAAAGAACAGTTGAGCAAATTGAGGTATTAAACTCCACTTTGTAGAGTTGACAAGTGATTTAGTGGAGCGGTTATGTTTCGTGACTACTGTGCGGGGATAGTGAGTTCGAATCCAAGCAGATACAGCTATTTTTAAATGTTTAATATCAGTTTGAAATGCTTCGTTCTTGTATTGTTTTGTTTCAACATTGGTCTGACATCCGAATAAACACTTTGTGAATAAATATGTCTTGTTTTGGTCATAAAACTGGGTTGTGGCCAAAAGTTAACAGGAATTATTTATATTTTTCATTAAATTTCACATTTATTGTATTTTATTAATGTCTACCTAAACCCAACCACCACAGTACTGTAAAATATTCATTATTGTTTTACAGTGTTACAAAAATAATGCTAAATTGATGGCGTATTAGCAGCTGTATCCTATCTAGACTACACTATAAAACAGCAACATGATTAAAATACATAAAATCATGAATTCGGAGTATTTGTACAAGTTAGGAGTCGAACCCAAAAGTCATTTAAAGCACAGTATCAACGTGCACACGCACGGTCCACTAGGCCATATGAGACCCTGTTTGTCAAATGAGACTCACCAGGTCTCTAAACGTTTCTGAACTGATCAATGCTTTGAATCGCTTTAGTCACGTGACCTGGGTGTTTCGGATCATGCTTCGGTGCAGTGTTTCGAAACACTTGCGCTTCGGGATCTCGACACCGCGTCGAAACGTCAGCTTCACGTTACATATATATACATATGTATATATTTGTAAACAAACAGGTTGTCTAATAATTTTGCATTCAACTCTGCATATTTTTCAGCAAACCTTGGTCATGTGATTTAAACTGTTGCAAGAAGCAAACAATCATGCGCACACAATCTAAATACACCTGGATATATTATAAAACATTAATATAATTCAAATAAAACCTTTCTGAAGTGATGCATATTGTGAAAATTTCGAACCACAATTGATCTGACCATAAAAGCAATGCATGCTAACTGACAAGTAATATGATATAAACTAATAAATGTCCAATGGAGCTCAATAAAATCCAAACGACGAAGCGAACCGCAAAAAAAGCCTAAACTAAACAAAATGCAACTTTAGTCGAAGACAACAGCAGCTTCAAACAAAGCTCTCGGTTTCATTTGAAAGATTAACTGCGGCCGTGATTGCGCATTGGTCTGTAGCATTACCTCATCAGCTGCTTTCCACATCCAAAAAAATACTGCGTTTTATATTTAATAGGAATATTTTTACAGCATGCAATGTTGGGGGAATTGAATAGGCAGAGAAATGAAAGCCAGCTATAGTTTGTGCGCCACATCTCTCTCTCTCTCTCTCTCTCTCTGATACTGCTGCATTACTTCATGGAAATGCATCAATACAGAGAGTTGGCTCGCGTCTGATTTCTCATTATCCTAGACTAATGTTCTTGCCCTGCGCGTATAAATCAACACGACCGAGACGCTTTCATGTGCGCAGCGGGAAGTTATCGCGCATGTCAAGAGCGTCTTTTGAACTCTACGTGTATGTCTGTGTGTCTGGGGTGCGGACGGGATCGGACACAGACTGTGTGTTTATTGATCGGTCACAGGGATTAGGAGGAAAATCACACACTGACAGAAAGCTGTGAAGGCCAGACTATGATGTCCGATTGGGCTACCCTGCTGTCAACTGTGCGTACACTGAGAAAAAAAATGACTTTTTGGTGTGGTAAAATCTAATGGAATACACCCCATTTTAAATATGATTTTTTTTACATTACTCAGTAATTATAGGCAATATATTTCGGTACATTTGAACAAAACAGATTTATTAAAAGGGATAAATTTATTAAAATAATATTCTAGTCACCGAACATCTTTAGAAATAGAAAGATAGCACATTTAAATTCATGTGATATATCTGGGGGAAAAAATTTCAATTAAATGTAATAATTTTTTTGTTTCTCTTAAATTGAGTTTTTTTTTAATTGTATTTAAAGGGCACATAGGATACCCCTTTTTCATATTTAATATAAGTCTTTTGTGTCCCCAGAATGTGTCTGTAAAGTTTCAGCTCAAAACACCCATCAGATTATTTATTATAGCTGTCTGAAGTGTCTATATTATAGCTGGAAAAAAGGTTTTGCTGTTTTTTTGTACTGCCCCTTTAAGACTAGTCATCCCCGCCCACCATTCCCACGTGCCTGTCAGCAATCGCCGCCCTCGGCTGCCTCAGGAAGCAGATCTCACGTAACGTGTGTGAGAAATACTACAGTAAGAACTTTAACAATCAGTATTTGATGCATTTATTGTGGATTTGCAACAATAAGTCACACACAATGTCATCACAAAGTTCACGCACACACACAGCAAGGACACAAACACATAGCGCACACACATACACACACACACACACACAAACATAGCGCAGACATACACACACACATAGCTCAGACACGCAGACACACACACATAGCTCAGACACGCGGACACACACACACAGAGAGAGAGAGAGAGAGAGAGAGACTGCGCGTTAAGCTTTGCATGATTGCAAGATTTTTATGTGTCATGATACTGGTAATATCCACTGCTGTATGGATCTCTTATATTAACGTACAAAATAAACCTGATTTAACATCTACAAACCATGATTGAAGCGTCTTCCTTTATAATTGTTCTGTCACGCGGCTGTGCTGATGAAGTGAATCTGAAGTGAATCGCTGTAATTCATTACACACATGCTCTGTTTTAAAACATTTTAAACTTGTGAAACTCACTCTTGATCACGTTTGATGATGATGGATGACTCTAGCGAACTGAACAGACCTTTTATTCCCGGTTGCTTTACACACGTCCTGTCTTGATGATATGATTATACACGTGACTACCGGGACATGTTAATGCGCGCAGCTGTCAATCAATATTGGTGGGCGGGGGGACCGCTCTCCTACGTAAAGTTGCGGTCGATCTGAAAACAGCTCCAATTGGTCCACCGTTTTTATGTTGTTAAATTTGAATAAAAAGGACTGGGTGTGTTTATTTCACCCCAATATGACAGTTTATACACTATACTTACACACAGTCTGTCCAAACAGCTTGAAAAGTAGATTTTTCACCATAGGTGCCCTTTAATATTTTTCTATATATAAAAAATATATATTTTTCCATTCATATAAATTCGGGTGTACTAATTTTGGACCAAATACTGTGCGTTATTTTATCAGATTGGCTCCAGATTTGGCTTCAGTACTGATTAATCAAACGTATATGCACAAATATAATATTGTAAAGCTTCCTATAAAAAATATTAATCCAAATGAGAGATTTGTGAGGGGTGTTGAGCACTGTAAATATACTGTCATCATTTTTAAATTGTAATAATAATGATAATAATAATATGTCAAGCATAACTGGAATTTCCAAAGTAAAATATTAAAAAGTTGCACATTTACTTGACGTAATAAATAAAATGAGAGGAGAGAGTTCAATAATATTTATTTACTTGTAATATTTGAATATTTTACTAATCATCGCAAACTTAGTAATATTAAGTCAATTTTAATAATGGATATGTAGTAATTGATGTGTAGTTCCCAGCGTGCTTTGCATGGGATTGAATTAAGAGGAGAATATTTTTTAAAAAGCAATCTTAGGTGTTTCAATTTGAGAGAAAGACTTTTGATTAAACTTAATTAAAAAAAATTATTATAGTACGTGTGTAAACTGGGTTAAATATATACAAATACAATCAATTGTAAAATTAAAAAATAAATAAACACACACACACACACACACACACACACACAACTTATTTATGTATAATTTGACAGGCCATTGAATTATTAGTAAATAACGCACACACATGATACCGATGCAACCATGAAACAAAGTGTGCACCATATTTTGATAAATAAATTTCCCGGAGTCAATTACAATGAGCTTAGAATCTTTCATCGGCCAATCGAAAACAAGCATTCAACAACCCTTTAGTATAATAAATATTTGTAAATTACATATATTTGAGTTTCTTTCTTGAACACTAGGGAAGATATTTTTTAAAAAATCTGGTTTCACTTTGCCTTTCAAAGTATTTTCTTTCCTACTATGGAGTTAGATGTGTGTCAGAAACAAGCATTAAAAAATATCTTCTTGTGTGATCTCATAAAGGTTTAAAAACACATAAGGGAGAGTATAATTTTGAGGTCATTTTCATTTTTGGGGGAACTATCCATTTAAGAAGATTTTTTTCTGCAAAAAAATAACCTTTTGTGCAATTAAAAGATTCCTTGGATTAAAAAAAAAAGATCTTAATAGAACCACTGATGCCAAAAAGAATATGTATTAGTAGGAATAAGAATGTATAAAAGATGAATCCATTAAGTTCAATGTTTTCTCACAGACATTGCATCAACTTGGGCTAAACAGATGATATTTCTTTGTGCATCACAAATGTATGAGATTCAATTCATAAATATGATTTTAACATATGATCCACTGATTACACACTTTTCTAAATTCTGTAAAACAGGATGTGCCACTTCCAGTTTCTAAATTAAATATGGCACTGTTTTACTCGAGATCCATTAAAGGTGCTACTAAAGATTAGCATAACCAATGTCCACTACATATTAAAGTTGTCAAAAGTATCGACTTCAGAACTGACATTTTAAAAACGTCCCACTAAATATTTCACACTAACATTTGAGCATGTTTTATAAATGCCAATGATTGGCCATTGTCTTGGCCAATCAGCAGTGTTTAAGAATGCACTCATCAGCGCTCAAATGTTGGCGGTAAATGGAAGTTTTTTTTGTTTTATTTTCAGTACCAGTTGGTTCAAAAGTCAATACTTTTGACAATCCTATGCAGCCAGGCTGACATTTGAAAATTTTGTCTGACTAATGCTGCGTTTACGCTAGACACGAATGAAGCATGTTAGCACATGTTAAGTCAAGGCAAAGACACGAATAGACATCCTGTGAATGAGGCTCCGCAAATAACGAGATTAATGCTTGAGTTGGAAAATCTGCTGAAAAACTATAGCGGACAATCACGACACGTTAACCAATCAGAAGCTTGCTCTGTGATTAGGGATGTGGTTATGATGTATCGCCTGTTGTTGGTGTCCCCAGGGAAAATCCTCCTGCCGACACCAAACAACAGCTCATCAAACTGGGCTGGGCTCAGTCTGAAGCACTGCTGAAAGCCTCCATCATCCAGGTACAGTTTCTGGAGGAGTTGATGAAATCATAGAGCTCCTTGACCACTGAAAGGATCTAGTGCACTCAGACATGGTGCTGAATGAATCTACGCAGTTTTTCAACCTTCCTAACGCACATAAACAACTTTTTTCTCAATAAAATCCATGTTAGCCATTTAGCAACGAAGCTAGAGTCAACGAGCAGATAGAAACCCTGGCCATGATGCGAATCCGCGTCTATTGTGAAGTGAATTTCACACGCGAATAAAGTGTTGCAAAAACAAAATGTTCACGCGTCTATTTACGCACAAATAGCGTCATTTATTCGTGCATGCTGTGTCTGGTGTGAACACACAGCATAACATTCAGATATTAAACTTTAACCAAATCTTAAATGTCATACTTTTTTTCTACACTCTCATAAATAAAGGTACAAGAGCTCTCACTGGGGTGGTACCTTTTCTAAACATATACATTTGTACTTAAAGGGTGCATATTGGTACCTCAAAAGCAAACACTTGTACCTAAAATTGTAAAAGTTGCACTTTTGTACTTTTTAGGTACTAATATGTACCCTTGAGGTATTAATATGGACCATTTAGGTACAAATAAGTAGCTTTTAAAAAGATACCACCCTAATAACAGCTCTTGTTCCTATATTGTAGGAGTGTACAGCCACATACTCTATATCGAAAGTCTTTAAATGTTTTATATTTGCTATTATTTTCTATTGTATAACTTCTATTTCTCCATAATTTAGGTAAAATTTATTGTTATTGTTGTGATTCTTTTAAGGTCACGAGTGGTTATACTGTGTATACTGCATGGGACATAAAATTAAAAAGAAAACAGGCTAGCTGATAACTGTTGTGATCGCCTGCAGTGTTTTGTACGCTGGAGATTACTTCCGGTATCCCAAATGAATTACAACTCCCAGAACTCTTTGCACCCAGCAACAATAATTCAGACATTCCTACACAGACACAGCTGTAGCTCATTCTCACTGAATACATGGACTTTATATACGCCACACTTTCACATTCACATGGCTGAGTCTTGTTTCTTCACAAAAATTCCAAAGTGTTTTTTCCTTGTTTGTTTTTCCCGTGTTTTTGATTCTTTGCCACCTAGCCTGACCTCTCGCCTGTATTTTGACCATGTTTATTAGATTACCTTCATGCTACTGTTTTGCTCCTGTTCTTGACCATACGACCTTGCCTTTAATAAACAGCATGTGGATCCTGCTTTTGTCAGTGTCAACCCAGTAACAACTGTCATTTCATCATTTATTACTCATCAACACTTTCTCCAAAAGGCAGATGCTCCTGTCTGTTTAAGCAGAGAAGCTGACTATGTGTAATAATGCTGCTTGGTATTTTCCACATTCCTCCTCAATGTGTGGATGGCGAATTAAAATGCTGCTGATGCAAATCAAAACCTCAATTGTGAAACATCTCAAGAGCTGCAAAAATAGCCAGGAGAACACTTATGTTAGGTTGACCAAACCTTGGCACGAGACGAAACAGGAATCCAAAAGTCGATTTGAAACAAATTTATGCATCCACACAGCGCCAAATACCGAGCAATCTTTCTTCGATTAAGATCTATTCATCTGCCATTGCTAGATTTTCCTTGCCTGAAGTCAAACTGGAGAAGTGCAGATGAGCTTTAAGAGACTCTGGATCCTGTGTTAAGCAATTGGGGGCATTAACATGATCATTTCATCAACACATTATTATGAACATCATCTACTGATTAACACTATTAATGCTGTAAATGATGTTCAGTTTCTTGCGCAGGCTTCATAAGAGCTTAATGCATCACCAGGAGCCACGTGTATTCGTTTTGTTTAGTCTGCACGCTTCTGTTTTATTTATTTATTTCTTTATTTTTGACTCAAAGTGCCAGCAGCTGTTGACTAAGTGACGAATTACCAAGGATCACAATTTCAGCTAAAAATAAATCAAGTCTCTTCACTCGGAAAGTTTAGAATAGTGGAGTGAGACTTTAGAATGTCACACTGTATTCCGTTTTAGCTTCTATGGTTAATTGAATCGAGCTTCAATTAACAAGAGCAGTTGAGTTTCAAGTCTGGAAGTTTCATTCTAAATTCTGCGCATTCTAAATTCCACATGATGGACAGCGCTGCTCAAAGCTGCGGGGGAGCATTACAGAAAGATCCTAACTTAAACGTTTTATCCTATCTGGTAATTGGACTGCATTTAGGACAAAACCCAGTGCTTCCCACACATAGACTTTACTTGGGTGGGCTATTCAGGTCAATTAACGGCCGCCCACGTATTTTTGGTGAAATTCATTTTTTATTATTATCATCATCATCCTTTTACACTTTTGTTGTATCCACCCAACAGCCAAACATCCGATTAACTAGTGGAAAATCTCCTCTCGCCCTACACGTTTCCTACAACACGTTGTGTGTGCGCGATAACCGTCAACACTCTCACAGACAATCTCAAGTGCTCTGCGGAGACCCACAGAGACGTACGTTTTTGGGACTTAAAACTGCGTTCATCCTGGAGATTTCAAAGATTTCTAAATCTCTGAAAATGTCTGGGATTCGACTTTTGGTTTCACTTTCTACGCGGTCGTCATTTTTATTTTAAGCCTGATTTACTTTCACCTTTCTTTGCAGCTGACAGCATGTGCACAGCCGGAAGACTGAGAGAAACATTATACAATTATTTGAGCTAGCGAATCAGATTCTATTTACTCAGAGTACGAAATTAATTACATCTAAACTGGCTGCAAAATGCACTTACACTGTTAGAAATGCTTAACTCATTTGCCTTATTTAAATAAATCTACACTTTTGATTCTTGTAATTATTACAATTTTTAGAGATTTTTATTTCATAGATGTTTTTATTCCTTTATGTCATTTATTTCTCTTTTTTTATTTGATGATTATATATTACATATTTTATACATATCTAATATGCCTTGGCAATACTGTACAAAATGTCAGCAGCAGATTTCACCTGTCAGTGGGTGCACATGGCTGCTGAATATAATAAAAGTAAAACAAATAGAGGATTTCTTTAAAAAAAACCTTCCACCTATTGAAAAGAAACAGTGTAAAATAAATACAATTATTGTTAAAATCACTTTTTTTGTTGCATGTAGTTAACCATGCGTCATGGGTAAAAGGTGTTTCCATCCGGCTACCACTGCAAGTATATTTCAAACCTGTGTGTAGTACTGCAAGATATTACACAATAGCATTTCCTAAGTGCGTTATCTCACCCTATTACAGAGCTGTCTGGAATATTCAATTCTGATTGGTCAGTGGAGACACTCGCAGGCTCATCCAGGAACTTTGAATCATATTGACCGTCAGTGAATCCCTTTACATTTATATTCTTAAAGGTACCCTCTAATGAAATCTGGGTATACCAAGGCATAGTATAACAATAAAAGATCAGTATATGGAAATGGGCATATTGTAAGCCTCAGACACCATCGTTTTCTTGTTCTCATGTAAATTCCACGAGTGTAAAACCCTGATGGACAATGGAACAATCAGCGGACAAAGCAAATTGTGATGAGACTCACAGGCCATGCCCTCCGCATTTGCATGTATGCCTACTTTAGGTTGTTCATCCGGACCTGATGAGTAGCTGACGTCAGCAAAAGAACACGACTCATATGCAGCTCTGAGATTATAAAAAAGCTCTGAAATCATTAATATGCACACCTCAGGTGTTTAATCATCCTAGTACTTTCTAATGATAATTTTCCTTCCTTAGTTATTTTAAGCGTATTTTTCACTTATGTGAGACTTTTAGCTTAAAAAACGTGACCCCAAAATTGTTTACTGTGCGTTACTGGTCAACGACAGCAAGAGGCATATTCAAATTTGCCTCAGGATGCAAAATGAGGGATTTACAGATTACACATTCATTTATCTCCAATCTGAAGAGGTGTAAGGTATGTTTAGTTACATCTTTTGTTAATTTATCGTGTTTATTGTGAAATTTGATGCGTATGTTTCAACAATGTATTTGTATATGAGTTAAGATCTAAAATAAAGATCTAAAGTAACTTCTTGGATGTGACCTGAGCATGTGTTTAAAAAAAAGAAAAAAAAAGCTATTTCTCTTTAGTGTGTGTCAGTGTGTGTGTGTATGAACTGTCCTTTTAAGAGTACATAATGAGCTCCGAAATGTACGCCTGACTGAACATCAGGCTGAAAAAGAGCTTCTGTATGATATATTTGAGTCAAATGCCATGACAGTTCAATGCTACATGTTCAAATGAAGCAGCATTCTTATACGTTATCACAGAGGAGTGTTTAATGTGCTTTTTTCTCATTATCTTCTGTCCTTGAATCTTCAAGGAATGCACAGCGCTAATGAGATGAAAAAAAACAACCTGCCAAAAAGTCAAGAAATGCACTGGTTTGAGGGACATTTATCAGCGCTGGCATTTATTCTGCTTTATTTATGGTCTGAGAACATTTTCTACTACCAAAAATAAATGTATAAATGAGAAAAGAAAGAAATTACAGTATGACTTTATAATACGAGACACAGTTAATGTTAGTTAATGTATTTACTAACATGAAAAAACAATGAACAATACATTTCTTACAATGTTTCATCTTTGTTAATGTAGTTAATAAAGATAAATTCATTCATTGTTAGTTCATGTTAACTCACAGTGCACAGTGTTGGATTTTATTAATGAATTAGTAAATGTTGAACTATGATTGATAAATGCTATACAATTTGGTTTTGACATTTCATAGTAAATAAATTAAGTAACATTAACCATATTTCCTTTATTGTAAAGAGTTACTGGAAATACTTCAACTTACTGCAACAAATATAAATTAAAAACCTTTATATATATATTGATAACAAAAACAATCAGATATTTTTGGTTTGGTTTTAAACAAGTGTCTTAAGCTAATATAAAGGTATTTGATCAATGACAGAACTGTAATTCACTGTATTCCACTGGACCACATGAAGAAATTAAGTTAACTTATTTGTTTTTACAAATGTAAGTGGATTGAACATTAAACATTTAAGTTGTCCCCCCTCCCCCTCCAAAAAAAGTACCTTAAGAATTGTGTCATTTCAGCTCAAAAATAGTTAAAGTTGTCTGAACAAACAGCAATAGTCATTTAGTGTTTGCCATTTTCAAACTATCCTATTAGGGAAAACATATGTTAAAAATGTTGTTTTTGCAAATAAATAAAATAATCTGAATTTCTGTAATTTCAGTTAAACTGAAGACTTAAAAGACTTAAAAAGTTAAAAAGAAACAAAACAAACGGAAATGCACAAAATTACTGAAAGTTCGAGTTTTAGTGAAAAAGTTTCAAAACTCAAGTAAACAAAAATGTATTAAAGCGCAACTAAAATTTTACTTATGTGCAACTGAAGTGCAACTAAAATGTATCTTAAATTCAAATGCAACTATATTGCAGCTAAATTTAATTAAGTGTAACTAAAGTAACTATAATGTAACTGAAGTTCAACAAAAAGTAAATAAAGTGCAACTAAAATGTATTTAAACTACATGAATAACAAAAAAAGTAACTCAAATGTAACAAGTAACTAAGGGGTATAACTAAAATAAATAAAGTGTAACTAAAATGTAACTAGCACAGCTAAAATGTAACTTAACTAACTAAATTGCTACTACACTGCAACTAAAATGTAACTAACATAACCAAAATGTAACTGAATTATAACTAAAATGCAACTATAGTGCAACTAATATGTAACTAAAATGACCTAAAATGTAACAAAAGTTAAACTAAAGTAATTAAAATAACTAAAATATAACTATGGTGCAACTAAAATGTAACTAAAGTAACTAAAATGTAACTAAAGTTCAACTAAAGTGTAACTAAGTAAAATGTAACTAAGGTGTGATAAAATGTAGGTAAAGTGTACCTATAGTACAACTAAAATTTAACTGAAGTAACCAAAATGTAACCAAAGCATAACTAAAGTAATTAAAGTAACTAAAATGTAACTACAGTGCAACTACAATGCAACTAAAGTAAGTAAAACGTTAGTAATGTAACCAAAGTCATTTAGAAGTAACTAAAATGTAACTGAAGTATAACTAAAAAGTTACTATAGTGCAACTAATATGTAACTAAAGTAACCAAAATGTAACCAAAGCGTAAGTAATTATTCATTCAGTCATTTTCTTTTCGGCTTAGTCCCTTTTTTAATCTGGGGTCGCCACAGGGGACTAATGTAACTAAAGTAACTTAAATGTAACTAAATGTAACGATAGTGCAACTATAATGTAACTAAAGTAACTAAAATTTAACTAAAGTGTAACTAAAATGTACCTAAAATAATTGAAATGTAACTAAAGTTACTACTAAAGTAACTAAAATGTAACTAACTCAAATGTAACTTAAGTGTAACTTACATGTAACTGTAGTGCAACTAAAATGTAACTTAAGTGCAACTAAAACCGAAAGTGTAACCAAAATGCAACTAAAGCAACTAAAATGTAAGTAGTGTAACTAAAGCAACTAAAGTGTAACTAAAATGCAACTAAAGAAGTAACATTCCACTAAAGTAACTAAAATGTAACTGAAGTAACTAAAATATTACTAGTGCAACTAAAACGTAACTTAAGTGTAACTGAAATGTAACTAAGGTAACAACTGTAACAAATGTAACTAAAGTTTCTTTCCTCCGTTGAACACAAAAGAAGATATTCTGAAGAATGTTAGAAATCGAGTAACCATAGACTTCTATTATAAGAAAATAAACAATAGAAGTCAATGGTTACAGGTTTCCAACATTCTTCAAAATATCCTATATAGCGTTCAACATATAAAAGAAGCTCGAATGGGTTTTGAACAAGTGAAGGGTGAATTAAACTACGACAGAATGTTCGGTTTTGAATGAACTGTCCCTTTAAAGGTAATATAGAGCAAAAAATTCAACGCAAAAAGAAACTGAAGGCTGGTAAAACATCTTTAAAGGAGCGTCTGCAGCGTCAGTGTCTGCATTCAATCGGCCTGTCACTGAAGCAGGACTTCGAGAGCTGCTTTTATGACAGAACGGCCCTTTCATTCCTCAGCTTTAGGAAGACAAACGACCGTTATCACTGCAAGCAGGACAAAAACATGTTCAGAGATACAGAGACTCTTGACAGCGGTCACGCAGAGCTCAAGAGCAGAGACGCAGCAGACCACGAGCGTCTGCCGGACTGTCCCATTCCCATATTAAGAAATTCAGCTGGAGAGATATAGTTCAAGTCAGAATTGTTAGCTCTCCTGAAATATTTTAATAACTAACAATCAATTTCTAAAAACTGATTTCTTTTATCTGTGTCATGATGACAGTACATAATATTTGACTAAATATTTACTAAGGTACTAGTATTCAGCTTAAAGTGACTTTTAAAGACTTAACTGAGTTATGTTAATTAGGCAAGTCATATATATATATATATAATCCGGAAGAAACCCACACCAACACAGGGAGAACATGCAAACCCCACACGGAAGTGCCAACTGACCATATATATATATATATATATATATATATATATATATATATATATATATATATATATATATATATATATATATATATATATAGACAAAAGAAAGAAGACAAAAGAAATTAGTTATTAAAACTATCCAGCCTGATCTCACGAGAAAACGTAAGTATTTTACGTTTTGTCAGTTTAGTGGCTAATTCGTACAAATTCGTACGAGTTCATTTGTACGAAATTGTACGATTTTAAAAAGGAGGCGTGGCACCTAACCCCACCCCTAAACCCAACCGTCATTGGGGGATGAGCAAATCGTACTAAATTGTACGAATCAGATCGTATGAATTCATACGAATTAGCCACTAAATCAAAAAGTTACGAATTGCCGTGAGATTGTGTTGAACTATCACGTTAGAAAAAAAAATCTAATTAAATTAAAATAAAAACAAATATTTGTTAAAAAAAAACGTATACTGTAATAATTCTGATGCATTTTCAGCATTTGTACACTGTCCCTGACAAATAAACCAATAATTAAACAAAACTCTTAACGCCCGTGCACGCCGAGACGTTTTTTGCTCGCGATTGCCGTTGACGTTTAACGCCTCATAACTAAATAAAGGGCGCCAATGTGATCATGCACACCAATGCGTAAAACGTCAGGCGTAAAAGTGTCATAAAAAAAAAAACGCCTTTTTGTTTTGACACGCCGCATCAAAACCTTCTCCACCAATCAGATTGCCACTTTTGTTCATGTGCACGGAGCTGCTAAAGTTACAGTAAGCAGCACTTGGAGGCGCTCAAGCGCAAAACTGTCAATGCGAGCACACAATAGCCGCGTTTCCACTATCGCGCCTAAAGCGAGCGAGCCAGGGCGAGCCAAGGCCAGTCGTGTTTCCACTATCACTTCCGGGGCGTAATCGGGCCAAAGCGGGGCTTCCTTGGGGTCAGCGTCCGGCCTTTTTCGGCCCGCCCAATACCTTGGGCCAAGGAGGGCCAACTGGGGCTTCGGGGCGGGGTTACGTACAAAGGCGAAGTTTTCCTGTCCTGTCCTGTCATATATATATATATATATATATATATATATATATATATATATATATATATATATATATATATATATATATATATATATATATATATATATATATAGGGTCAGTTGGCACTTCCGTGTGGGGTTTGCATGTTCTCCCTGTGTTGGGGTGGGTTTCTTCCGGATACTCCGGTTTCCCCCACAGTCCAAAAACATGCTCTATATGGGAATTGATTAAACTAAATTGGCTGTAGTGTATCGTGTTTTCCAGTACTGGGTTGCAGCTGGAAAGGTATCCGCTGTGTAAAACATATGCTGGATAAGTTGGCGGTTCATTCCACTGTGGTGACTCCTGATGAATAAAGGGACTAAGCCAAAGGAAAATAAATGAATGAATGTAAAAAGTAAATAATAAAATAACTGCATTTATTTGATACACAAATCAAGGAAGCCTTTATGATCACATTTAATAAATGTAACAAGTCTTTGATGAATAAAAATGCATTTTTTTTCACCCCCCAAAAATGTAAAAGTATGCTGTTAAAGTCTCTGTGGGTTCTGAGCCCTGTGGAGTCTGCAGACAGAGAAGCGCAGACTGAGAACAAGAGGAGTGTGATCCCTGAGAGAAAGGCTGTGTAAATCACACACAGATCTCCCGCAGGCTTTACGAACGCCTGCCTCTCTGTTAAACACAAGAGTCCCGCTGGTACCTGAGGGCCGCCGTGCAGGAGCCCAGAGGTCGTCAGCGGGCCCCGGAGCTCACACTGCTGCTGCTGCACACCGTCATCTCAGACACTTTTCAGCTTGATAACACACACTCACTATTACATCTGCGCTCAGTTTAATCTTAATGACTGATTATAAGCACAACCTAATATGGCTCAAAGCACGACTATAAAGGCTCGTACACACCGGGACGCTTTTTGTTTGCGTTTATCGACAGCGTTTTTCAAGATGTTTTTCTGGATTCAAACCCAAACGATTTTCACTGGCGTCGAGCAGAAGAGTATGCAAAATCACTCCTTGACGTTAGATGGCGCTACACAACTTTAAGCTTCTGAAACCTGCTTGTATTACAGAAGAAGAAGGCAAAGTTGACTCACTTGTTGTTATGGATGGTTCAAGTGGCAGCTCCAGCTCTAGCGATGAAGAAATGATTATTGTTCACCAGTGCAATAAGCAGCTACATGTTCATATTGCCTCTGGGCGTCTTCTTCAATGTGCGCTCACATTGACAGTTTTGCGCTTGAGCGCCTCCAAGTGCTGTTTACTGTAACTTCAGCAGCTCCGTGCACGTGAACAAAAGTGGCAATCTGATTGGTGGAGAAGGTTTTGATGTGGCGCGTCAAAACAAAAAGGCGTTTTTTTTTTAAATGACACTTTTAAATCTGACGTTTTACGCATTGGTGTGCATGATCACATTGGCGCCCTTTATTTAGTCATGAGGCGTTAAACGTCAACGGCAATCGCGAACAAAAAACGTCTCGGCGTGCACGGGGGTTAGGAGTTTTGTTTAATTATTGGTTTATTTGTCAGGGACAGTGTACAAATGCTGAAAATGCATCAGAATTATTACAGTATACGTTTTTTTTTAACAAATATTTGTTTTTATTTTAATTTAATTCGATTTTTTTTTTCTAACCTGATAGTTCAACACAATCTCACGGCAATTCGTAACTTTTTGATTTAGTGGCTAATTCGTATGAATTCATACGATCTGATTCGTACGATTTAGTACGATTTGCTCATCCCCCAATGATGGTTCGGTTTAGGGGTGGGGTTAGGTGCCACGCCTCCTTTTTAAAATCGTACAATTTCGTACGAATGAACTCGTACGAATTCGTATGAATTAGCCACTAAACTGTCAAAACGTAAAATACTTACGTTTTCTCGTGAGATCAGGCTGGATAGTTTTAATAACTAATTTCTTTTGTCTTTATTACAACTGTATTCAATAATTAACACAATCTCATGGCAATTCGTACTTTGATTTAGTGGCTAATTTGATTGAATTCGTCTGATCTCATTTGTACAATTTAGTACGGTTTGCTCATCCTCCAATAACGGTTGGGTTTAAGGGTGGAGTTAGTTGCCACGCCTCTAAAATTGTACATTCTCATAGGACTAAACTGACAAACGTAAAATAGTTACTAGTACCAGTTACTTTTTTTAACTGGAGGCAGCTTTCACGGAGATGCGAATCCAAATGCAGATTTATTTACAAGAATTGTAAATCAGGCAAGGGCCAATAACAAGAGCAATCTGGTACATACGGATGATCTAGAAGTCATCGTCACGATAAGTCACCGATAAGAATAGATCCCATAAAACATGACAAGGATAAAAGAACATGGCTAGACATGGAAATGAAATGCTTCGTAAAGTTACAGATTCGTTTAACAAAACAAATGTGTGTGTGCTGTATAAATAGTCTGTGAAATGAGTTCTTGATCAGCTGCCAGCTGTGTGTGAACTGCAACTGGTGTGTGAGAACAGGTAAGATGGGATTTGTAGTTCTCTTGGTGGCAGATTTGTAGTTCTTCAGCGATCTGTGTGGACTAGATCGCTGGTGATTGGGGCACTTTTCACAATCAAACTAGTATTTAGCTTAAAGTGCCATTTAAAGGCTTAACTAGGTTAATTAGGTTAACTAGGCAAGTTCATTCTGTAGCCAATTATTTTTTATTTATTATTCCAGCCAAAATATAAAGTGTATATGTGTCACGATCACCAGCGATCATAACTCCCAGATCGCTGGATCTCACACACAAACACACATGGACTACAATTCCGCCATTAATGGACTACATATTCAGTCATGCCACACACATACTCACACCTGCTCTAAGTCTCTACTGATTACACTCGCACCACCTGAGCATTGTCAAAGACTGATTACAGACACTATTTAAACAGCACACACTCTCACTTCCATTGCTGAGTCTTGTTATCTGTAAAGTGACAATTCAACGCGTTTCCTTAGTCTTGTTTCTGCGTGTGTTTACCCTAGCCTTGTTTCTAGTTATCCCTGTCTGCCGCCTGCCTTCCGACCTCTCGCCTGATACTTTTGACTACGATTCTGGACTGCCTTTATACATCTGTTTGCACCTGTGTTGAGCATTGCTTTCCTGACTTTGATTAAACCTGCAAGTGGATCCAAACTTTAGTTGTCTGTGTCACTCCCCGTGTTACAATATGTAAATAATATATATTTTTTAACCTTTTTTTCTTTTGAAATCAAATGTTCATCTTTGAAAGTTTAAATATCAAGCATAATTAACGTGTGTTTATTTCAATGTTTAAAAAACCTTTCATCTTTGAAATAGATTGTTAAGCATCAAAACAATTAATGTCTATTTATTTTGATGCTTAAAACATTTAATCTTTGAAAGTTTTTTTAATAATCAAAACAATTCATGTGTATTTATTTTGATGCTTAAAAATGTTTATCTTTGAAAGAGTTTAAGCATCAAACAATATGTTTTTTTCTATGCTTAAAAATATTTATCTTTATTTTATGAATCAAATACAGTTAATGAATATTTATTTTGATTCTTAAAAAAACTTTCAGATTTGAAAGCATATTTTAAGCATCAAAAAAAATAAAAGTTTAGTTATAATTAAGGGTTAATATAAATAGGGTAATAATTATTTATAATTAAGGGTTAAGCATCTAAACAAATAATGTGTATTTATTTCAATGCTTTAAAAATCTTTATTCTTTAAAAGGATTTTTAAGCATCAAATACAATTAATGTGCATTACTTTTGACCTGACCTAAAAACCTTTTATCTTTGAACGCATTTTAAGCTTCAAATAGAATTAGTGTATTTACTTTGATGCTTATAACTTTTATCTTTGAAAGAATATTTTAAGTATCAAATGAAATGTATGTGTATTTATTTCAATGCATAATAAAAATTTGATATTTTGAAAGAATTATTTTTAAGCATCAAAACAATTAATGTGTTTTTATTTCAATGATTAAAAAACATCATCTTTAAAAGTTAAGCATCAAAGCAATTCATGTGTATTTATTGTGATGCTTAAAAAAACCTGACCATTGAAAGTTTAAGCATTAAATACAATTAACTTTTATTTTATTTGAATGCTTAAAAAAAACTCTCATCTTTGAAACTGATTTCCTAAGCATCAAAACAATTAAAGTGAATTTATTTTAATGTTTAAACTATAATCTTTGAAAGTTTTAGCGTCGAAAACAATTCATGTGTATTTATTTTAATGTTTAAAAAAGTTTTTATCTTTGAAATTGATTTAAGCATAAAAATAATCAATGCGTATTAATGCATATTTTTATGGTTAAAAAAAAAAACACTTTCATCTTTAAGCATCCAAACAATTAATGTCTATTCATTTTAATGCTTAAAACATTTAATCTTTAAAAGTTTAAGAAACAAAACAATAAATATGTTTTTATTCCTATGCTTAAACTAATGTCTTTGTTTTATGCATCAAAAACAGTTAATGAGGATTTTTTTACTTTAATCTTTGACAGTTTAAGCATCAAATACAATTAACGTGTATTAATTTCAATGCTTAAACTTTAATCTTTGAAAATGTTTTTTAAGAATTAAGTACAATACATGTGTATTTTTTATGCCTTAAAACACTTTAATCTTTGAAAGAATATTTTAAAGCATCAAATAAAATTAATGTGTATTTATTTCAATGCTTAAAATACCTTTCATCTTTGAAAGGGTTAATTAAGCATCAAAACGAATAATGTGTATTAATTTCAATGTTTAAAAAAACTTTTATCTTTGAAATTGATTTTTTAATCATAAAAATAATCAATGCGTTTTAATGCATATTTTTATGGTTGAAAAAAAAATTGATCTTTAACTTTTTTTTAAGCATTCAAACCATTAATGTCTATTCATTTTAATGCTTAAAACATTTAATCTTTAAAAGTTTAAGAATAAAAAAAAATGTTTTTCTTTCGATGCTTATTTTATTTAGATTTTTTTATCTTTGAAAGTTTTTTTAAGCATCAAATACAATTAATCTGTATTTATTTCGATGCTTAAACGTTAATCTTTTTTACCGTTTTTTCTTTTAATCTTTTTAAACGTTAATGTTTTTAAAGAATTAAGTACAATTCATGTTTCAGCATCAAACAATTAATGTTATTTTAACAATTCATTAAAAAAACAATTAATGTGTATTTATTTGATGTTACAAAAATCAAACAATGCATTCATTTTAACATCAAACAATTGATGCGTGTTCTAAACAACTGTAGATCAAAGAGTTCACAGAGGTGTTTTTTTTGGCAGACGACCAATTAATCTTTAGTGTAAACTCTTAAAAGTAAACTTCAGCTTAAGTTATTTTTTTAAGTTCTACAAAGAATGTTTGAACTGCCACATATTTTGAATACCAAAAGAACCCTGATCTAAAGAACTGAACATCAAAGGTATGTAGTGAATCAAAGATCAAGAACTCTGAATCGTCCATAAAATGATTCTTAATATAAAACTTTAAAGATGACACACGACTGAGCACAGAATTTTACATTTAAAATAAAGAATCCAAAGGAAAGATTTTGCAGCAATACCATTGAAGAACATTTTCTGTGAACACACCTTAAATGATTTTTGATTCTTGTTCAAACTACTTATATGAGCTGAAACAACACAGTTCTTGAGATTTTTTGGGGGCAACTTCATTTTGTTGTGTTTAATCCACTTAAATTTGTTAAGTTAGCTTAAAACATTTTAAACAAATAAAATGTAAATAGACACCATGTCAAATTATGTTAAAATCTGAATAACATGCATTACCCTGTAGAGCATTTTAATTTTCAAAAGAGCCTGTTTCCACAATGAATGGAAAGATTTGAGGTCAAATTTCTTTATGGAACCACAGATGCCAATAAACAAGCCTGTATTTTTTAAGACTGACAATTTGACCTCTTGACAGTCAAATAAATCAAAAACAAAAGCTGTGATAATAAAAAATACAATGCTATTTTAAACAAACTCTGGCAGCAACAATAAAAGGATTCGGTTTTTATGTTTACAAAGACTGGAGATTAATTGTGAATTATTTAAAGTTCAATTTTCAGTAGATTTTGTGACGTGTGATCTTAATCTTTTACCTCTAAGACTCAAGATTGAATAAGATTTTAATGAAGTCAACAGAACCACAGATCTCACTGAATAATTTGTTTGCAATACAGTAACTTCACTGACATTAAAGTTCAAAATAACCCTTGTAAAATTCTTGTAATAACCCCAGTGTACTCTCACTGGTTTTTTTCCCACTGGGTGCCATTCAAAGGGTTAAATATTTTTTTTTTAAATTAAGAAATTATAAAAGACAGTCGTTCATTTAACACAGAATCATCTGTGAAGCAACATGCAAATGTGGACCTTTACTTCTGAAATGAAAGATTCCGAAAGTACACTCAAAAAAATAAATACTTTTGTTGCCTGTTCAAACTACTTACTTTAAATGAGTTGAAACAACACACTTCATAAAGTGCTTTTTAGGACAAATGAATTGTTTTATGTTCATTCCACTTAAATATGTAAAAACGATTAAGTAAACAATCAATTTGTGTTGGGACAACATGAAATATTTATGTGTAACGCAGCCTTGTGATGTCACATTAGTTCTTTTAGAACCTTATATACATTTTTTATGAAATGGAAAGGTTCCATTGATGTCAAAAGGTTCGTTTTTGAAACACTGATGCCAATAAAGAATCGCTGTTTCTCTTTAAAGTCACTGATCAACAGTGGTTTGTTCTGTAGCCAATCTGGAAAAAAATACTAAGGAGGACTACTGTAAAAATGCTGGGTTCCAAGCAGTCAGTTTGTGTTGGGAGAACATGAAGAAATTGTCTTCACTTTTTAAAAACTATTTAAGTGGATTGAACATAAAACAATTAAGTTGTCACAAAAAACTGTGTTTTTGTCACAAAAAGAATTGTGTTGTTTCAGCTCATTTTAAATAAGTAGTTTGAACAAAGAGCAAACTCAATGTATAGTGTATTAGTGTATATATAGTGTATATGTTCAATAAGTGCTATACAAAGAGTTAAAACAAAGTAAAAACAATAGAAATTAAAAAAGACAATTGTTCATTTACCACAGAGTAATGTGTGAATCAACATGCAAATGTGGTTGTTTACTTTTGAAAATAAAGAATCCGAATAATTATAATTTTTTGTACGTTACATTAGTTCTTTTAGAACCTTTTTCAATTTTCGTGGAATGGAAAGGTTCTGTGGATGTCAAAGATCCTTTGTGGACCTTCAGAAGCCAAAAAAAAAGAACCTTTATTAACCATTTATCTTTAAAGTCATTGGACAACAGTGGTTTGTTTTGCAGCCAATCGGAAAAAAATTGTTTTCCATGAGTGACATAACAAAATGCTAAGTTAAAACTATAAAAGAAGAAGATATATATTAATCTGTGAATCAACATGCAAATGGAGTCCTTTACGTTAAAACAATAAAGATTCTGAAAGGATTCTTTTTTGTACACTTAAAAAATGACTTTTGCTAATTGTTCCTAACTTTAAATGAGTTGAAACAACACGAGTCTTACATTTATTTGGAACAACTTAATTGTGTTATGTTTCGTTTACTTAAATTTGTAAAAATGATTGAATTAGTTTAATCACTACTTAGTGTTGGGACAACATGAAGGAACTATGTGGAACGCATCATTTTTTACAGTGTGTGATGTCACAATAGTTCTTTTAGAACCGTTTTCCACAGATTGGGCCTGCAAATTCAACATGCAAATTCTAAAAGGATTCAAAGGAATAAATTACTTTTGAGCTTTTCAAGCTACTTTAATTAGATGAAACAACACATTTCTTAAGGTTTTTTTACGACAACTTAATTGTTTTATGCTCAAATTTGTAAAATGATTAAGTTAACAATCAATTTGTGTTAGGACAACATGAAGGATTATACAGAACACAGCCTTTTTTACAGTGTCAAATTAGTTCTTTTAGAACCTTTTCCCACTTTTGAGGAATGGAAATTTTCCATTGATGTCAAAAGGTTCATTATGAATCTCTGATGCCAAAAAAGAATCTTTATTTCTTTTTTAAGTCATTGATTAACAGTGGTTTGTTCTGTAGCCAATCAGAAAAAAATATTGAGGACTATACTGTAAAAAAAATGCTGGGTTCCACACGATTAATTTGTGTCGAGACTACAAGGAATTTTGTTAACTTATTATTTTTTTGAAATTTAAGTGGATTGAACATAAAACAATTAAGTTGACTGAGAATTGTGTTTCAGTTAATTTTACATAAGCAGTTTTAACAAAGAGCAATCGTAATTGTTTGAGTGTATATTTTCAATGAGTTCCATATAAAGTGTCAAATCAAAGTAAAAACAATAGAAATTATAAAAGACAATCGTTCAATTACCACAGATTAATGTGTGAAACAACATGCAAATGTGGTCATTTACTTCTGAATATAATGATTTTTGTACACTCAAAAAAATGACTTCTTGTTTGATCAAACTACTTCATTCAAATGAGTTGAACCAACACACTTCTTAAGTTTTTTAAAACAACTTAATTGTTTTATGTTCAGTTCACCTACATTTGTAAAAAAGATTACGTTAGCTTAATTACTACTTTGTGTTGGGACAAAATAAAGGATTTATGTGAAACGCAAAAGAGTTCTTTTTCTTTTTTTGTACATCACATTAGTTCATTTAAAACCTTTTCCCATTATTGTGGAATGGAAATGTTTCATTGATGTCAAAGTTTCTATGTGGACCTTTATTAACCTTTTCTCTTTAAAGTCATTAAACAACAGTGGTTTTTTCTGAAGCCAATCAGGGAAAAAAAAGTTTTCAATGGAGCTTTACAAAGTGTTAAATCAAAGTCAAAACTATAGAAGACATAAAAGACCGCTCATTTAGCACAGATTAATCTGTGAATCAACATGCAAATGTGTCCCTTTATTTCTGAAAATAAAGATTCTAAAATTATTCTTTTTTTGTACACTCAAAAAATGACTTTTGTTGTTCAAACTACTTACTTTAAATGAGTTGAAACAACACAATTATACATTTTTAGAACAGCTTAATTGTTTTATGCTCAATCAAATGAAATTTGTAAAAAACAACATTAAGAGAACTTAATCACTTTGTGTTGGGACAATATGAAGGAATTCTGTTGAATGCAGCATTTTAACTGATCTCACATTAGTTCTTTTAGAACCTTTTTCCACAGATTAGGTCTGTAAATAAATTACTTTCATTGCTTGTTAAAACTAGTTACTTTAAACTAGTTGAAACAACACAATTCTTGCATTCTTTATGCAACAACTTAATTGTTTTATTTTCGAATTTGTGAAAACAAGTTAGCTAATCAATTTGTGTTGGGACGACAAAAAGGATTTATACGGAACGCAGCCTTTTTAACAGTCTAGTGATGTCACATTAGTTCTTCGAGAACCTTTTTCCACTTTTTGTGGAATGGAAATGTTCTATTGATGTCAAAGGTTCTTTATGGACCCTCCGATGCCAATAAAGAGCCTTTCTTTCAGTCTGCAATCACCAATACCCTTTGGCCAGGACACATCCATTTAAACGAAGCCCTGTGTGATTAGTTTGCCCAAGCGGCCGTAACGGCGTCCTAATCAGCGCAGTGTTTGGATAAAGCGCTCTTCTGCAGGGGTAAACAGAGCTGTATTTGATGCTCTTTATGAGGGCTGTTTGGCAGGGTTTATTCCTCTGTTAGACTGGCTCCATGCTCTCGGAGGGAGGCCGGCCCTCCTGCGGGGCTGCAAATGGGCGGGTGGCAGTGCAAAGAGATGCTCTCCAGCTGCTGCCTAGGCTTTATCTGCCTATGGGACGTTACAGTAGACGTTAACAGGTCCTCAATGAGCATCATCATGCATCTCCACCCCATAATAAAAAAGCTGGTGATAAAGAGCTATTTTCACCGCTTATCAGATAAACGGCGGGTTTTACAGACTGCAAACTAACGCGCTCATTAGCGTGACCCGTCGGCTCTGTTAACACCCGTGATGATGATGATGTGAGAAAGTTTTGCTCCACGTTATGTGTGTTTGTTGAGCATGCCGTAACCTTTAACCCAGATCACGGCTTCCAGAAATGGTTTAACGAGATGAAACGAGCAAATTAACACATGCGGGTTCCTCGGCCGGTGAATGTCACGAATTGTTTGAATTAATTGATGCGTAAAATGTGGCTAATCTGCTTTTGGAGAGGCCGTCTGCTGAAACGCACAACGCATAATCTTTGCTAACACGTCGTAATAACTTTCATTAAGGAGCCATTAGGATGCATCAAACAATGCTTGCTGGCTGATCAGGAGTTTGAATGACAATACACTAGAAAAAGAAGATTAAAGAGTATGTTTTACAAGAAAACCCTTTTAAAAAATGTTTGTTTCATTGTAACTGATTGTGAAATCTACTAGCAACTGTTTGCACTCAAATATTTTAAGAAAAAAACAGTTTTTCAAATAAATGCATGCATTAAATACAACTTTTTTTCCAGCCACTGCATTTTATTGAACTTTTATTATCAGAACGTGTTAATTAATACAACATTTATTCAGAATGTAAACAATAAATCGATTACATTTAAAATCAACCCAGGCTCATTCTGAGAACGTAGTCCTGGGGACGTTTCTGGAGACCGCGAAATACGTCCCGGGAGGTACGTATTTTTGCAGTTTTTGTTTTCGCAAGTCCGCGAGAGGCCGCTGTGTGCGCTTTTTCCTGCGCCGTTCTCGCGTAAACCCGCTGGAGGCCGCTGTCGAACGACCTTCTGCCTGTCTGCCTGGATGACAGAATGATTGACCGTGCGACCGGCCAATCGGCTGACCCCCCTCCTCCGTCCCTAAACCCAACCAACGACGATTCACAAAGCCGTCCAGAAAAAAGCGCCCTTGTCTGATTTTTACCACGTTTTCGGATTTTGACCACATTTTCACCCTGTGATGAACTTGTTCGCTTCATTTTTTGGATTTTGTTTTTGTTTTCTTACCTGATTTCTGGAACCGCTCTTCCCCGGACTCGAACTCGGTCGTCGTCGTCGTGGTCAGCCCCTCTCTGCACCTCGAGTCCGCTAGAGTACACGAAGAGCTAACCTGACAAACTGGTTGCAGCGGGAAAGCCCTCCACACGGAGGCGAGCGGCCGGCTGTCCGACCGGCAAGCGCCGAAGGGAACGGCGTCACACCGCCCCGCAGCGTTCGCTTAAAAAAATGAAATGCAGCCGTGCGTACCCCCGGCTACGTATTTCGCGGTCTCCAGAAACGTCCCCGGGACTACGTTCTCAGAATGAGCCTGGGTTGTTTAAAATAATCAGAATAAATATTGCTTTAATTAATGCAAAATAAAATCTAATCATTTGAAATAGTCAATAGTAACAGTTTTTAATCGAACAATGCTTGGTGACTGATCAGATGTTTGAAGGACAAATGTACACTAGAAATAAAATGTGATTCAGAGTTGTAAACAAAACCAAAGGGTGTGTTTGACAAGAAAACCCTATTCAATACAATTGAATATTTCTGTAATTGTCATTACATTGTAAGTGGTTGTGAAACTCAGCAATTGTTTTCAATTCAGTTTTTTCTTCTTACAATATTTATTTTAAAATAATAAATGCATAAATGCATGCATTAAGTACAAAATTTTCCCCTCAAGTGCATTTTATTTAACTATTATTATCAGAATGCGTTAATTAAAACACTATTTATTTTAATTGTATTAAAATCTATTTACAACATTAACTCAGAATGTAAACAATAAAATCGATTAAATTTAAAATAATCAGAATAAATATTGCTTTAATAATGCAAAAATAAAATCTAATCATTTGAAATAGTTAATAGTAACAGTTTTTAATCGAACAATGCTTGGTGACAGCTCAGATGTTTGAATGACATTATACACTAGAAATAAAATCTGGTTCAGAGTTTGAAAATGAAAGTGTGTTTTACAAGAAAACCCTATACCGACAAATTGTGTTGAATTAATTGCCATTTCATTGTAACTGATTTTGAACTACTAGCAATTGTTTGCACTCCAGTTTTTTCTTCTTAAAATATTTATTTTAAAATAACAAATATATACATAAATGCATGTATAAAATATAACATTGTTTTGCATCAATTGCATTTTGTTGAAATATTATTATCAGAATCAGTTCAGTATTAATCAGACACAATTTTAATTTATTCATTTTCCTTTGGCTTAGTCCCTGATTTATCAGGGGTCATCACAGCGAAATAAACCGCCAACTTATCAAACATATGTTTTACACAGTGCATGTCCTTCCAGCTGCAACCTAGTACTGGGAAAAACCCATACACACATACACTACAGACAAATTCATTCATCCATTTCCCCTATTGTGAATGTGTTTGGACTGTGGGGGAAACCGGAACACCCAAAAGGGAACCCACGCCAACACGTGGAGAACATGCAAACTCCACACAGAAATGCCAACTGGCCCAGCCGGGACTTGAACCAGTGATCTTCTTGCTGTGAGGCAACATAGCTGACCACTGAGCCACCGTGTTGCCTACACTGAAAAAAAATATTCAAAGATGACTCCTTGGATTTACTCAATTTTTTTAACGTTGAGTAGCTGTAAACAATTTATTTAGGCTGAATTTAAACAAACAAATTAAGTTGAACATTATTAAATTTAATTTGTTTGTTTAAATTTAACACAAATAAATTGTTTGCAACGGTTTTGCATGCAACACTTTTTTCAGTGTACGTTCAGAATTATCAGAATAAATATTGTTTTAATTAAAAATAAAATAAAATAAAATAGTTATTAGCAAAATAATAAATAAACAATATTCATTCTTATTATTCTGACAGGACCCTATGATCAGCAGGTCAGTTGTTGCTGGAGTTCCCAGATCCAGGTATAGACAATGGGGTGATCGTTCATTTGCAGTGGCAGGTCTAAAACTGTGTCACTGTTTAAAGCTAAACTTAAAACCTATTTATTTAGACTTGCTTTTGATATTTGTTATTACAAAATGCAATTTTACTGTTTTATTGATACATTATTCTGAATGTAATAAATACTCTATATCTATTACATTCAGAATAATCAGAATAAACATTGTTTTTATGCATTCTAAAAATAAATTAAAATCATTTCAAATAGTTAATAGTAAAAAAAACTGTATTTATTCTGATTATTCTGAATTTAATATAACATATTACATTTGGAATAACCAGAACAATTAGTTTTAATTAATGAAATCCAAAATATTAAATAAAAGGATTTAAAATAGGTAATAGTAAAAAACTGTATTTATTCTGATTATTCTGAATTTAATACATATAATCTATTGCATTCAGAAAAAAATATTATTTTAATTAATGCGTTCTAAAAATAAAATAAACTGAAATGGTTAATAGTAAAAAAAAAGTTTATTTTGATTATTCTGAACTTAATAAATACGATATATTATATTCAGAATAATCAGAATAAATACTGTTTTAATTAATGCATTCTAACAATAAAATAAAATAATTAGAAATAGTTCATAGTTAAATTAACTGCAATTATCATTTCAAATAATTTAATTTAATTTGTTTATTACATTCTTAAAGTTTATTAAAATACATTTATTAAAATATTTAATTATAATATTATAATACATTTATTAAAATATTACATTTATTATTAATTATAAAACATTTATTAAAATATTTAATTGTAATATTATAATAAATTTATTAAAGTATTACATTTATTATTAATTATAAAACATTTATTAAACTATTATTTAATTATAATATTATAATAAATTTATTAAAATATTACATTTATTAATAATTATAAAACATTTAATAAAATATTTAATTATAATATTATAATAAATTTATTAAAATATTACATTTATTATTAATTATAATACATTTATTAAAATATTTAATTATAATATTATAATACATTTATTAAAATATTACATTTATTATTAATTATAAAACATTTATTAAAATATTTAATTATAATATTATAATAAATTTATTAAAATATTACATTTATTATTAATTATAAAACATTTATTAAAATATTTAATTATAATATTATAATATATTTATTAAAATATTACATTTATTATTAATTATAATATATTTATTAAAATATTACATTTATTATTAATTATAAAACATTTATTAAAATATTTAATTATAATATAATAATAAATTTATTAAAATATTACATTTATTAATTATAAAACATTTATTAAAATATTTAATTATAATATTATAATAAATTTATTAAAATATTACATTTATTATTAATTATAAAACATTTATTAAGATATTTTATTTGATCTTTTTTTATTTTATTTTATCTTTTTTAAATATTTTATTTTATTTTATCATTTCAAATTATTTGATTTAAAGAACATACAACACTTTTAACCAGTATACATGAGGGATAAGAGAATTGCAATAAGACAATTACATAAAAAGCATTCTGCACTGACAGATTATGAAATGCTTTCATTTTATTAGTACTATAAGATACACAAAATGCGCTTAAGTTATCCAAACTGAATCTATATTCAATTCACACACATAAATCCCACATTTAGGCCTGAATATAGTTTGATTACTGTGATCTGCATTATTATGTGATGTAAGAAAAAAGGCTCCACTCGGGCCCCTGTGAGCATCAGCAGTGGTTGCCTTGGTTACAGGGACCCTTAAGCCAGGTGAGAGTATGTCACGGTAAATTAGGAGACCTTCTTTGAAGTTTCTTTCATGAGAAGAAACAAAGGCCGAGGAAACAAAAAAGCTCAAACGTGCCATTTGTTGTGTTTGATATTTTATTATCTGAATATAAAGAATAAATAACAGTTCATCTTAATTTACAGGATAAATCGTCTCCGGCCGTCACAGCATGTGAGACGTTCAAAAAAAAAAGTAAAAATCCACAATAAATTTTGAGGTTGTCACATCGGCGTGGAAAAAAAAAAACCTTATAAAACATCCCAGACACCTCCATTCTCTGCAATATAAATACAACCCAATATACTTTCCACAAATACAGTAGACTCTGGATATTAATACACATAATACTGGCTTCTTCTTTTTTTTTACAATAGCTAGATCATTACATGATGGCACGACATATACAGACGATACATTCCTACACATGATAGTGCATACACAAATGAAAGGGAACACTCTCATGTCAGATATCAATATAAACACACAACGCTGATTGATCAGTTATCAAATCTGAATGTATGAGCTGTTGATCTGCACAGCATTGTGTTTATAAAAGAGATGAACGTTACCTCATTATTTACTCTCCCTCATGTGGCCAAGAGTTTCTCTCTTATGTTGAACACCAAAAGAAGATATTTTGAAGAATGCTGCTGGCACTCATTTACTTCGATAGTAAATAAGAATATAAAAATACTACAGAGGTCAATGGGAGCCAGTCACCAGCATTCTTCAAATTATCTTCTTTTGGGTTTAACAGATGAAACTCAAACAGGTTTTTAGCAAGTAAACAATGGCAGAATTTAAATATTTATGAAAATTACCTCTTTAAATGAGCTAAAGTTAATATGAAGTGTTTCCAAAACACAAAACAAAAGCTATTCATTACTTAAATCCAGAGATTTGTATAAATGTTCTGTTTTTTTAGAAAGTTCTTCCAGAAATGTTTTAAATATATGAGATATATTTTGTACAGTCGTGTCTCCATAATTTAAATCCCGCAATATGCATTAATAAGCTTAAATCAATGCATAAACATATCAGTTCTATTATGTTTTTTTTCTGAACGAGCGGTCAGTTCACCCATTTACTTCCATTGCAAAAAATAAAATACTATGGGAGTCAATGGGTGCCAGCTCCCAACATTTTTCAAATTATCCTCTTTTGTGTTCAACAGAAGAAACTCAAACCTGCTTAAAATCACAAAATTAAAATGTTTAATCGCTTTAAATGACTTAAAGTTAATATAAAGTGTTTCCAAAACACAAAATAAAAGCTTTTCGTATCTTAAATACAGAGTGTTTTTAAACGTAGAATTAAGTTTTTTTATAAAGTTCTTCCAGAAATGTGAGGTTTAAATATGAGATACATTTTGTACAGTCGTGTCTCCATAATTTAAGTCCAGCAATATGCATTAATATGCTTAAATTAATGCACAACATTTCAGTTCTATTATGTTTTTTTCTGAACGAGCGGTCAGTTCACCCATTTACTTCCATTGCAAAAAATAAAATATCATGAGAGTCAATGGGTGCCAGCTACTAACATTTTTCAAATTATCCTCTTTTGTGTTCAACAGAAGAAACTCAAACTGGTTTAAAATAACAAAATTAAAATCTTTAATCGCTTTAAATGACTTAAAGTTAATATAAAGTGTTTCCAAAACACAAAATAAAAGCTTTTCGTATCTTAAATACAGAGTTTTTAAACGTAGAATTCACTTTTTTTTTATAAAGTTCTTCCAGAAATGTGAGGTTTAAATATGAGATATATTTTGTACAGTCGTGTCTCCATAATTTAAGTCCAGCAATATGCATTAATATGCTTCACATCAGAGTCCAGAAACATATCAGTTCTATTATAGTTTCTCTGAATGAGCAGTCAGTTCACCCATTTACTTCCATTGTAAAACATAAAATACTATGAGAGTCAATGGGTGCCAGCTCCCAACATTTTTCAAACGATCTTCTTTTGTGTTCAACAGAAGAAACTCAAACCTGTTTAAAACAACAAAATTAAAATCTTTAATCGCTTTAAATGACTTAAAGTTAATATAAAGTGTTTCCAAAACACAGAATAAAAGTGTTCATAACTTAAATCCAGAGATTTGTTTTATAAATGATGTTCATGTCTGAATTCTCTTCTTTAGAAAGTTCTTCCAGCAATGTGGATTTTAAAAATATGAGATACACTTTGTACAATCATGTCTCCATAATTTAAGTCCAGCGATATGCAATCTACGCTTCACATCAGAGTCCAGAAACATATCAGGAGTTCAATATTATAATGTTTGGTTTTTCTGTGGTCAGTTCGCGCATGAGCATTTGCATTCTGTGATGATGGGATACTGCACCGGTATCCACGCGCACTTGAGCGCGCCTCGCCTCGCCACGCATCTCCAGCGTAGCAGCGTGATGTGCGTTGATTTGGCCGGTTTGCACACCATGCCCTCCGGCACTGAGCACGAGCGCTTGGTGTAGCAGCTCCCCGCACGCACGAACCGCGGCCAGAAGCGCGAGCCCAGGTCGTTCCAGGCGTACAGCACCGGGCAGAAAGAGTAGGACCACAGCCACATCTGCAGCCGCCGCTTCAGCTTCTTGCTGGCTTTGCGCTTTTTGCCCCACGGCGCGTCAAAGTCCAGGTTTTTGATGTCTTTGGGCATCATCCCGGCAAGGTTCAGCTGGAGCTCCTGCTCGTCCATGTCCTCGTTCCCCGCGTAGCGGTCCTGAGGAGGACCGACCGACAGAAAGCGGCTGTCAAAGTCCCCGAGCGCGCTCCTCAGCTCGGTCTCGTTTAGATCCTTTTCCCGCGGGTCGTAAAGCGGGTCCGGGTCCTCCTTCAGCTCCAGCAGGGGTAAAGTGTCACTCGGGATGGGTCTGAGCAGGTAATAGTGTTGGCACTGGGCGAAGGAGAGCAGCAGCAAGTACGCGGACAGCAAACACTGCGGGAAATCCATCCTTTTGAAATCTTCATCCAAACGCGAGATCAGAGATTAGACGCGAGATTTATCCGTGCGTAATTCCCTGCATTTCTGTTGTCGAGGTGTGTTAAATGCGTGGGAATCGTGAGAAGGCATCACACGTGAAAGAGTCCCGCGTCTGCGTGTTTTTTGGGAATGCCTGACTCTCACGCGCGCGCCTCTGATTTATACACGCGCGCCCCTGTGATGCAATACACTTCTCTCTCTTTTTCTTTTTTTTCTCAGTGTGAGTTTGTTTGTAGGAGATTCCCCGACACCTCCTTTCAGACTCAGATGAGGAGGAGGAGGAGGCGTGGCTGCAGTCATTTGGAGTTTGACGCCCCCTGTCGGACAGTTTTCTAGACTCGGGTTTCTTTATATTTTCACAACTTAAATTCAGAGATGTGTTTAAAATGTTGTTCGTGAAAATGTGTCATAATTCACAAGTTTAAAAGTTGTTCCAGAAATGGGAGTTTAAGAAAATATGATATATATTTTGTAGTCATTTGTAGTCATGGGCTGAATTTAAACAAACAAATTAAATGTAGTAGTGTTTAACTCAATTTGTTTGTTTCAATTCAGCCCATTTCAATTGTTTGCAACCGCTTACCTTAAAAAAAATAGTGAATCAGGAACATATCAGGAGTTCTATTAGATTTTTTTTCTAAATGAACAGTCAGTTCACCCATTTACTTCCATAGTAATAAAATGAAGTAAAAATACTATGGGAGTCAATGGGTGCCAGGTACACTGTAAAAAAGGAATTTGTAAACACATTTTCGGGTTAATTGTGCAGGGTCAAAACTGCTGGGTTGTCTGGGGTACTGCAAACACGCAGTTGGGTTGTCTATGCTTCATCAACCCAACTGAAAAAGGCAGCAAGAAGTTCTCTTATGAACATCTGGGTTGGGTTATTTTGACCAAAAGTTTTAATAAATAAAATCCCAAAAAGCAAAAAAGCCAATAGATCAAGACCGAAACAATAAAAACAAATACATATTATAAATAAAAGACCTTCAAAAGAATCACTGTGCTCCACTATACACAATGAAAAAAGTTGCCTTAGTATACATAGACAACAACAAAATAATAGAATGCAAACAAATACAGTAGACTTGAGAGTATCCATCCCATCACTTTCAGACAGCATCAGTGATGTCCCTCTAACTTTTTTCTAAATAAACAGATTGTTCTGACTGTTTGTACACACAAAATGAGTATAACATAAAAACAGTTGCCATTAATAATAATAATAATAATAATAATAATAATAATAATAATAATAATAATAATAATAATAATTAGTATTCAGCTCCTTAATAACTTATTTAATATAGTTAATATCTGAATGATGTTTGTGTTTTTTGAAACGTTCTTTATGTTCAGATATCATGTTAAGAGTTCTTCCAGAAATATGAGTTTTAAAAAATACAAAATATTAGATACATTTTGTACAGTCATATTTTAAAAGTCCTTTAAAAAAGGAGCCCTATGTTAACGATGTCCAGAAGCGCTGTTGACTTTTATGGGCTCGGATCCATCTGGAATGGACCATCACAGTGGAAACGTTTAGATGAATCAGTATTTCAGATATTTTTTGGGAGAAATGGACTCCATGTGCTCGGGACTTTCACTTTTGTGATGCACCATTAATTCTGAAAAGTACATAGAGATTTTAGATCACAATATGCTGCCTTCTTTTCCAGGAACGCCCATGCATATTTCAACAAGACAACGCTAAACCACATTCTGGATAGATTACAAAGTACTGGTTGCAGAGGAAGAGGATACAGGTACTTGACTGACCTGCCTGCAGTCCTGACCTGTCTCTAATAGAGAATGTATAGCGCAAAATGCAACAACGAAGATCCTATACTGTTGCCCACCTTAAGACTTGTTTGCAGGAAGAATGGGACAAAATTACACCTGAAACACTTCAGCACTTGGTGTCTTCAGTCCCTAAAGGCCCGTTTCCACTGAGTGGTATGGTACGGTTCGGGTTAGTACGCTTTTATAGCCGTTTCCACTGTCAAAAGGCGTACCGAACCGTACCACTTTTTCGGCACCCTTTCGAAAGGGTACCAAACACGATAAAGGGTACCAAAAGGCGGAGCTAGACGCGCATCGGAACGCTATTGGTTTACAGTGATACGTCATTCGCTTACGCAACAACCCAGAATGAAAAAAAAAAAAAAACGCCATGTTTAGAATACACGCACAGCCGAGAGATTATAGCTGAATTATAAATACATATAATAACGAGCCATGGTCGACTCGGGCTCAAACAAACCTTGTCATCGTCTTGATAAACAGCCACAAAGCCATGGAGTAGAGCAGATTTACACTGTGCCGCATAGTTTTTTATACGAGGCAGTCTGAAGCGCGAGCGGTTTCGCATTCTTCCTCGCGCTCGCCGCACGTCTATATCTGCAATAGTAAACTTCTTGAGCTGATGGTAATAACGTGCGTTTGATTATTGACGTGCTTTTGAAACCCGATCCTGTCAGACACTGACAAACGCCAGAGTGAAGCGTGAAGAAACAAAGGAGAAGCCGGGAAAAAGGAGCACATTATTATTCAGCAAACATGAACAAAATGTTTAACTATTATTATCTTCACATTTTGGACTAATATGAACTGGGAATGAGGGAATTACAGTCTAACAGAGGCTGCATGTGCTGCTGAAGATTACAGACACAGATGAGAGGTTTTCACTGACTGTAGGCTATATTTTGTGTTTTTGAACCTAAATATACGGACGAAATGTCTGCTGTGTGTAGTTCTTCTGTAATTGATAACATATCGGAGACTGTAAGGGTCTGTATGTGTTTATATATGTTCATTTATTTAGTTATTTAATATAATTACAGACGTTACAGTAGGCTGTTTCGCACTGTCATTGATCTGCAGTTATAATCAACTCATGTTCATTGAAAAGTCAGTAATAAACATTTCTACACAAGTATTTGTGTATAAATCATCTGTTTTGTGAGAAGTGCTTCTCATATGATATGTAAGTGACCTGTACAGCTTTATTGTAGACATTTCCTCGAGTGAGAATGACTTCAACTGAAACTTTGTCATACACCACGCCCACCAAAAGGGTACCCTTGTTAGTGGAAACGCAAGCCTGATAAAGGTGACCCGTACCAAACCGAACCGTACCGTACCAGTCAGTGGAAACAAGCCATAAATGTCTTAAGTGTTGTGAAAAGGAATGCCAATATAAAGTGGTAAATACTTTAAGAACCAAAATTGAAATATGTGTTGAACAAAAAAAAAAAAAACAATAAAAATCATGAGGAACACACAAATTAATGTTTGTTGTTTTGTTTTCACTGAAATACAAGTCAAAGTAAATTTAGAAATCACGACTTTCTTTTTTATTTGCATTTTCCACACTGTCACAACTTGTTCTGATTTGGGGTGTATTAATATGTTCTAAATGCTTCGCTGAACTCAACAATCTTAATCTGCAACTGTCAATCCATCCATCAATCTGTCCATCATTCCTCTCATCCTCATGATAAGAGTTCAGAAATAGGAATTTCTCTGAATAAACCCAGTATACAGTAGATGAGCCCACATTATCTCTGTCTACATGGCACTTGGAGAAGCACAAACACACAAGTGTGCTGCTGAGGCTGCGGGGAATAGAGCCATAAAACACTCCGTCCAGAGCAATCCAAAATGAACATCTCCCACCAAGCCGGCACGGCGGAAAGCAGCTCGAGACTGACAAACACAGAAGAGCTGCATGGAAGAAGTGAGCTGTGCATAAAGCAGACGCACAGAGAAATACATCTCTGTTTCTGTGTGAATGAGCTAATTCACACTTCTGCTGGAGAGAGAGAGAGAGAGAGAGAGAGAGAGAGAGAGAGAGAGAGAGAGCTGAATCTGACAGCAGAAGCAGACACTATTGTCAGCACTCACAAAACACTGAACACACCTGTGCACTGCCCCCTGCTTTATTAGAAAACATTTAATAATATCTATTCAGATTCACATGACTTTAATTTATAATAAGAATCAGTAACTCAATATTTCATAACAATTGTAAAAATGAACATTTAATCCATCCGTCCATCCATCTATCCATCTATCTATCTGTCTGTCCATCCACTCATCCATCTATAAATTTGTCTATCTGGCTGTCCATCTATCCATCCATCCAGCTGGTTTATCCATCCATCCATCCAACTATTCATCTGTCTGTCTGTCCATTCATCCATCTTTCTGTCCATCTATCCATCCATCCATCCATCTATATATCCATCCTTCTGTCCATCAATATATCCATCCATCCTTCTGTCCATCTACATATTTCCATGCGTCTGTTGATCTATCTATCCATCCATCCATCCAGCTGGTTTATCCATCCATCCATCCATCTATCCAACTGTCTGTCAATCCAGCTATCCGTCTGTCTGTCCATTCATCCATCTATGTATACATCCATTCATCTTTTCTATCTATTCATCCATCTAGCTGGTTTATCCATCCATCAATACATCCAACTGACTGTCCATCCATCCATCCATCCGTTTATCTATCCATCCATCTATATATCCATCCATCCATCCCTCCATCTATCCATCCATATTTCTATTTATCTATCTATATTCCATCTTTCCATCCATCTATCTATCCATCCATCCTTCTGTCTATCAATATATCCATCCGTCCTTCTGTCCATCTATATATTTCCATGCGTCTGTTCCTCTATCTATCCATCCATCCATCCAGCTGGTTTATCCATCCATCCATATATACATCCATCCGTTTACCTGTTCATCTATCCATCCATCTGTCTATCTATATATCGATCCATCATTCATCCATCCATCTATTTATTCATCTATATATCCATCCATCCATTTCTCTATCTATCAATCTTTTCAAGCCATCAATCCATCCATATTTCAATTTATTTATCTATATTCTATCTTTCCATCCGTCCATCCATCCATCCATGTATGTGGTCAATCCATACATCCATCTGGTCAATCCATCCATTCATCTATCTGGTATATCTATCAATCCATCCATCATTCTGTATGATCAATCTATCCATTCCACACAGGACTCACTCGCCCGCTCGAAAACCCAAAAAGAGTTTGTGAAGTGTGGAAAGATCAGCATTTATCTTTGGTTAACCTCACTGTATGGCACATATGACTAGCTTGATTCTCTCCAGGAGTTTAATCAGTCAAAATACATAAATGCTGATGCATCCACCCGTCATATTCAGAGATAGAGTGTTTTCATTTCAACTCCTGCTAATGCTTTTGTCCTCTACTGCTGCTGCTCTCGGCTCATGATGGGTTTTGTCATGTCAGGAAACACACCAGAACTCTTCAGTTGCAGAAACTTTATACACGGCTACCAGAACACACACACACACACACATTTATAGAGAAACACAAAGACATGCGTGAATACCAAAGAAGTCTTTAGAAAATCTTACACAATGGGATTAAACACTGAATGCATCTGAAACATCCACAATTAAAACAATTGTAAGAAAAACTGTTCCAAATGAGGAAAATGTAAAAAAAAAAAAGTTTAAATTATTAACAATACTAATAAATATAGCTGCAAGCAGCAATTATTGGGGTCACATCACGAACAGAGGTCACAAACATCATAAACAAGCACGGCAACAAGCTACAGAGCTAGAAAATTCCATCATTTTTTGACAGCGTACTGAGCCAAATTTGGTGGAAATTTAGCTAACGATCTATGGAAAGTTCAAAACATGGAAAGTTCAATTTAAGATGGTGGACAGGAAGTCTCATGACAATAGACAAAAAAAATTAATTCAAAAGTCATTTGATAAAATTCGTATGATTTCTATTAATAGAATTGAATTGTTGATTTTTGCCAGCATGGTCTGAAGATGATCTGAGTGAAATTTGGTGCAAATCAGCCAAACGATGTAGGAGGAGTTGGAAAAAGTACGTTTTTGACTTAAGGCTAGATGGCGGAAAGGAAGTTCAGTTAATTAAGGCATAACTGATATCGATATTCTCAGGACAACCCAAAAATAAAAAAAATAAAAAAAATAATCAAATCAAGACAAGTTAGTTTATTGCCATTTTTATAAATATTGTTAGAACACTACCGAGATTTTTAATTCGCCAATGCGTCCGTAATCTTAAATTAATATTTAGAAAAAAAAATTCCCAGCAATGCTATGGAACTACAATTTTTATATAGTTGCAAATAGAGATATTAAACCCCTTTGATTTTTTTTCTATTTTAAATATTTCCCAAATGATGTTTAACAGAGCAAGGAAATTTTCACAGTATGCCTGATAATATTTTTTCTTCTGGAGAAAGTCTTATTTGTTTTATTTCAGCTAGAATAAAAGCAGTTTTTTAATTTTTCAAAACCCATTTTAAGGTCAAAATTATTAGCCCCTTTAAGCTATATATTTTTTCAATAGTCTACAGAACAAACCATCATTATACAATAACTTGCCTAATTAACCTAATTAACCTAGTTCAGCCTTTAAATGTCACTTTACGCTGTATAGAAGTGTCTGGAAAAATATCTAGTCAAATATTATTTACTGTCATCATGGCAAAGATAAAATAAATCAGTTATTAGAAATGAGTTATTAAAACTATTATGATTAGAAATGTGTTGAAAAACTCTTCTCTGCAATAAACAGAAATTGGGGAAAAAAATAAACAGGGGGGCTAATAATTCAGGGGGGTTAATAATTCTGATTGCAACTGTGTGTGTGTGTGTGTGTGTGTGTGTGTGTGTGTGTGTGTGTGTGTGTGTGTGTATATATTTATATATAAAACAAATAGAATTATTTTATTGTATATTACATTTCTCAGCTATGCCATAGAAGACTGATCTTGTGTAAAATAAAACAACAATTTCCAGTAATGCAGTCAAAGAACTGTTTAAAATAAACATAAAAATTTTTAAAAATTTAAGAAAATGTAATAAAATTAAATGAAAATTAATTAAAAAAAAATTTATTTCATATCCTATAGAATAAACTTCACTGATGAAATTATAGTAAGCATTTAATAACATAGTAAGGATAGTAAGTATTAATAACATTTGAATGGCCTCAAGTTCCCAAATAAGTACTTATAACAATAACAATTATTAAAATTCCCAGCAATGATTTAGAATGAACATTTTTGTTATATATAAAACAACTAATTGTTTGTAAATTTTGATTTAAAGGTAGAAAAAAAAAATACAATTTCAAAACTCAATAAATAAATTAATTAATTAAAAAATCTACCATCATATAGAATAAAACTTTGTTCAGCTATGAAATTAAAGAACTGTTTTTCCTTAGTGTAAATACAATTTGAATGGCCTAAAATGGCCCAACAATGCTAAACAACATATATTTTATCAATTATATTGAAATATTTAAGAAAATACCAATCCCAGCAATGCTATAAAATTACACTTATTTGTAAAAACTACACTTAC
>NC_079437.1:1299896-1332396 GCF_903798145.1 Danio aesculapii | reverse complement strand
ACACACTTATCTATATTTTAGAGCTGCACGATTATGTGTAGGTCTACTGTTGATTAAAATATCCTGCACAAAATTGTTTCTGTCTTATGTAAAAGTACTTGTAAAATCTGTCTTACTGTAGGTTATTTGTATAGTTAAGTATTTCTAGTATACGTATAGTTAGATTACCACTGTGGTAGCTAGGTTTAAAAAAATGCTCTTACATCCAGTACATACGTCATATTTGTGATTATATTTATGTAGCATCGTGGTCCTTCGAGACAACATTTCACTGCACTTTATGTACACACTTGTAGCCGAAAGACAATAAAACTCAACTCGACAATAAGTTTTCTGATGTTAATGTCAGATTATTTTGTCTCTTAAATACACAAAACCGGAAAACTCTCCAACTCTCAGTCCGACAGGGCGAATTCATACAAATTAAAAAATACTCAAGTCTGACGTAAAATTGTTTACAAGGTATTATCAAGCTTCTTTCTAGTTGCTGATCTTGACTGTAAAATATATATAATAGGGATGTGACAAGATCTTGTAAGATTAAATTGCGACAAGATTTCTCGTCAAGGTGAAAAGCTGTCTCGTGAGTTGTGGTGTTATGATGGAGCGTGAGTGAGGGTGAAATTAGCATTGAAGATTCGAGGCAGGATTGATATTTGAACTGCTTTGCACGCACCTGGCAACCCAGGCTGTCGTCATAGTTGCACGTCGCTTGGTTGGGCGGACGGGTGTGACGTAACCACTTTTTTTTCACAGGAATTCAGTGGCTGCCATGTCCAACAGAGGCTACAACTGCAGCCATACACATTATGGTTCGTATCCATGCAATGGAATAGCACTCCAGATATGCTTAAAGTCATAATCATCGTACAGGGGAGAAGCCAGTCAGCAGAAATGATAGCTTAACATTTAGCAGTGTTTGCATCTCCTTTACAGCATAGAATTAATTAAAATAGAATTCAAAAAAAGCACCTAAATTGTTTTGCAATTTGAGTTTTTTTTTAGAAATCTAGTTTCAATTCATATTCAAAGATTTTGCTAATATTTAGAATGATATATAAAAGAGAATTTTCCATTCCATTTTCCATATTTTCTATTAGCAAGATATTTTAGAGTTTGTATGTCCTTTTTGTATGTAATTCATTAAAATAGAAGTAAAATAACATTCATTACAAGTTGATTTTATAAAGCACCTAAATATGATTTTTTTTCAGTTGAATAAAAGACTATTTTCCATTCATACATTTCATCATTGAAGATTTGTTAAAAATTTTGTAAAAATCTCGACTCATTACGTTCTCGTAAAGCCAATCCAACTCAATTCAATTCACCTTTATTTGTATAGCGCTTATACAATGTAGATTGTGTCAAAGCAGCTTCACATAAAAGGTCACAGTAAATAGGAACAGTGTAGTTCAGTTTGTAGTGTTTAAGTTCAGTTCAGTTTAGCTCAGTTCAGTGTGGTTTAATAATCACTACTGAGAGTCCAAACACTGAAGAACAAATCCAACGATGCGCAGCTCTACAGATCCCAAACCATGCAAGCCAGTGGCGACAGCGGAGAGGGAAAAAAACTTCACTAAATGGCGAAAGTGAAGAAAAAAAACCTAATCAATCTCCTACCAATCTCGTATCTCGTCTCATGGAGTAAGCGTCTCGTCACACCCCTAATTACAAAAAACGTGCATAATTATACAAAAGAAATTGCACATTTTTGCATAATCCCCATGACCGATAAACAGTCTGAAATGTGTGTTTAATTTCCAACACAGAAAAAACAATCAAATCAGACGTGACCAGCTGACCAATAAAAGCAGAGTTAGCTTACCAAATAGTGGCATTTATAGACCTAAATCCTTGAATTGAACCAAATCAAAATCATTGCAAAATGACTCTTAATGCATATTCTGAGAAAATGGCAATGTTTTCTGACCTCAGACGCATTTAAAGGCTGATTTATACTTCTGCGTCAAGCACACGCATATGCTACGGCGCAGCCTGAGCGCGAACGGATAGCCCTCGCTGTGGCATCGCTGACGCGCACCTTTTAAATAATGTAACTACACGTCGCAAGGATGAATAGCGCAAGCTCTGCGATTGGTCGGCTTGGTAGCGCTGACGAGTGTGGACGATTGTGGAGTGCCATGAAGGAGCTCCGGATAGAGACTGTTGTACTTTGTTCACCTTATGATTAAAGTTGTTGCACGTCTGTCGATTCCAGCCTCAAAATGAGCACGTTTGAGTCACTTGTACATTAAGTTAGTGTTCAGAAAAAACAAAACACCAGAGAAGAAACTCGATACAGAGGAACATAAACACCTACTGCCAGCTAGCATTTCGGAAGTGCTATTGCAGAGCAACAGAAAAAGCTCGCAGAATTAAAAATGCTCGGCTACGCGCATTGCATTCGCTGTGGGTCATGCTGATCACTTGACACAGAAGTATAAACCAGGCTTAAACCTATTAGGGAACAATATTAAGGCACTTTATAATATCACATGAGATGCTCTTTAATAACTTAAACAAAATGGCTGAATAATTTGACTGAACAAGTTAAGTTAAACAGCCAAGATCAGATTTCTGAATCCATTAAGCAGATCTGGTGGGAGCACTCTTAGCTTAGCTTAGCATAGATCATTGAATCTGATTAGACCATTAGCATCTCACTCAAAAATTACCAAAGAGTTTCAACAATGTTCCAAAATGTTTTCAAAAATGAAAAATTTCTATTTTCTAGACCGATTTGGCTAGGATGATCCTCTAACTCCAATGATATTATATGTAGCGACTGGGAGTGTGACGAGACTCCACAAGATGAGACAAGATACGAGATTGGGTTTACGAAAACGAGATGAGATTTTTTACAGTATTTCTAAGAATTATTTTATTCAACTGAAAAAAAAAATACAAATTTCAAAACTATTTAGGTGCTTTTTTAAAAAATAAACTTGTAATGAAAGTTACTTCTATTATAATGAATTCTATGCTGTAAAGGACATGCAAACACTGCAAAACATTTGCTAATATATGAATGGAAAACAGATTTTTATTCAACTGAAAAACTAAAATAATAATAATCACAAAATGCAACAACTTAGGTGTTTTTTTTACTGTAATGAATGCAATTTTATTTCTATTTTAATGAATTATATGCCGAAAAAGACAAGCAAACACTGCCAAATATGTAGATATAAACTCTACTGACTGACTTCACATGAGAAATCGAACTCCTTTGAATTTAAAAAAAAAAAATTTTGGTATTGAATTGAATTTCAGCAGTTTCTTTTATTCAACAACATTTCATTCATGCCCCCTTGACTCACTCTGAGGTACTGGATGTGACAATGAAGTAAGGACTGATAGGAGAGAGTTGTTTTAATTTAATACCGTTCGCTGAATGAAAAGGAGAACTTATGTTTTTCCCGGACAACATAAACGCGTGTTCTGTGATGATGATGTGACAAATCTCGAGGAGTTAACGGTGTGTGTGTGTGTGTGTGTGTGTGTGTGTGTGTGCGTCTGCGGTACTTTACTGACTTGATAAGTGCTGAGAATGTCAAACAGCCCTGTGTGTACATCTTATCCTGTCACATAATGCGGCTTAAAGTCCTTCACGACTGTAATAGTTTGATTAAGGTATTTACACGTCTGTACTGCACTTCAATAATGTGACTGAAATAGAAATACGCCACGTCTTAACTCCAATTGTGTTTACAACGGTTAAGACTTTCAGCATATCTAAAGTGTTATTCCATAGCATGGTTAATGTGTGCGGCTACAGTTGTAGCCTCTGTTGGACACGGCAGCCGCTGAACTCCGTAAAAAAACGGTTACGTTGAACCCGCCCAAGCAAACGAGTGACGTGCCGGGTGTATGCCAGGTATATGCAAAGCACTTGACGTGCGGTTCAAATCCAATCCTGCCTCCAATCTTCAGTGCTAATTTCACCCTCATGCCCCATCATAACATCACAACTCACGAGAAAACTTTTCACATCGATGAGAATTCTTGTTGCGATTTAATCTCGCGAGATCTCGATCTTGTCACATCCCTAGTAGCGACAGAGAGGTTTTCAATGAAGATGTGTGTGAGACGATTCAGAAGTATTCTCATACATATCAGCCTAGAAAATAGCAACTTCTCATTCTCTGTTGGTCTCAGTACACGATAAAACAAACGAAAAGCCAAGCTTTAAACATAAAAATGATCAAAACTCTGAGATGCTAATGGTCTAATCCGATTCAATTATTAACGCTAAGTAGGCTTGTGCCGGTATTCGGTAATGCGATAAATCACGGTAATGAATATGCACGATATTGTTATCACGGGCACTTCAAAATACCGTGAAAAATAATAGATCCGAATTTATATTCTTAGAACGCGCCTCAGCTTATTTTTCATCAACCGCTTGAAGAAACACTGCGTATATGCTGCGCAGAACTGATGCACACTCTGATGTAAACAATCCCCGCATGTAGAAGCACTGTGTGCACGCAGTGCGCGCCGCCGCTGCCACCACTCTCTAATCCTCACACGAAGAAAAAGCATGACGGAAGGAGGAATGCTGCTCACAATTTATCCCCCTTCAAAAAAAAAGTCAGAGGTTTGGAAATATTTTGGGTTCCAAAAAAATGCAGAGGGTGTGGTGATCGAAAACGGTTTCCCTTTGCACATTCACTTTGATATAATTGCTCAAGTTTACTTTTATATTGTGTATTGTTTTATTTATATTTATTTGTATTTAAATGTTTGAAGTACTTTTAGTTAATTAAAAGTTATTAAAGTTACTAAGTTGACGAAACTGAAGTTTGTGTTTTTTTACCTGTTTCTCTAGTAAAATTACAATATCGTGATAATACCGTATACCGTGATAAAAGCTCAATCAATTAATCGCAGCATGAAAATGTGATACCGGCACATGCCTAACGCTAAGCTAAGCTAAAAGTGCTCCAGAAAGACCAAGAGATATGAATGAATTTAAAAAATGGTATAACTCACTTGGGCAGTTGTAAAATGATCCTATTTTTAAAGAAGTGGAGTGTTTCTTTAAACACCATGATTGGTGGCTTGACATGTCAGTCATTCAGAGTAGGTGGTTTCTGGCAGGATTGTTGAGTAATATTCAATAGACTAGCGCTAGTATCAGACTAATATCCGAGCTGTGTTCATTCTGTCAAGATTTGAGTAATGTTCATAAGCTTCTGACCCTCACAGTTTCTCTGTCCCATAACACATGACATCAGCAGTTATTTCTGTCCGCAGCCCCATCAATGTGCCTTTCAGTTCAGGTGCGCGAGAGCAGAAATCTCCTGACGGGACCTTCTGACAGGTGAATCACACACACACACACACACTGATGCAACCTGCTTGCCGTTAAATAGGGCTTTCTTAGCTCTGAAAATAAACAGAGGGTGGTTTGATGGATGGCGGGCGCATGTGTCGATGCCCTGTGCGTGCTTAATGAAGCGAGAGGCGCATGCACTGAGATAGATGGAGACGAGCGACTCCAGAGCTGCGGGGTGAACGACTTCAGTTCAACACCACCGCGTCTCGTAACAACACAAGCACTTTTTGAAAGGGCCATCACATTTAGGTTATATCTATATCTACACTCAGCACAATGCAGCGGCGGGAGTCATGCAAGCATTTGTTTTTGCTAGTTTCGGCCTAGCCCAGGAATCAATTTCATGTTCTGCGCCACCTTTTTTGAGTGGCAATTGCATTTGCAGACATTTGTCTACTCATGTGTGTGCTGCTCTGAAAAGAAGATGTGTTAAGGCGCATTGTTGCTCTGTTATTTTTGAGGCAACTGACCATCTAAAAGCTACTCTGAAGTCAGTGACACAGTGTGTTTGTTTGTTTGTTTGTTTGTAGCTCCAAAACATGCATACATGTTGCTTATTACACACACAGGGATGCGCAGCAAGACAGAAATATCTTTAAATGTGAAAAATGTATTGGATTAAAATGCAAAATATTATTGTTATGCTACTTACTTCCATGCTTCCAGGCTTGTTTCACACCATGTCTTTAATAGCCCATTTCCCCTGACTGGTACAGTATGGGTCGGTATGGATCACCTTTACCAGGCTTGCGTTTCCACTACCAAGGGTACCCTTTTGGTGGGCGTGGTGTTCGACAGAAAGTTTCAGTCGACGTCATTTTCGCTCAAATAAAAGTCAAAGTAAAGCTGTACAGGTCGTTCACATATCATATAAGAAGCACGTTATTATCATCAGCTCAAGAAGTTCGTTATATCAAATATAAAAACGATCGCGCGCTCCCGGTAGAAAGCGAAACCCGCTCGCACTTTTAGACAGCCTCGTAAAACAACAACAGGACATGGCAGATTTTGTTCTTCTTGGCTTTGTTTCTGTACATCAAGACGACGAAAAGGTGTGTTTGAGCTCGGGTCATCCATGGCTCGGTATTATATGCATATAGTTTTACGGTGTAATGTCTCGGCTGTGTAATAAAACATGGCGGTTGCTTAGTTTTTATTCTGGCTAGCTCCACACGAGTATCTCTGTAACTAATCAGCATTCAGCTGCATGCGTGGCTCCACCTTTTGGTATCCTTTCTCATGTTTGGTACCCTTTCGAAAGGGTGCTGAAAAAGTGGTACGGTACGCTTTTATGGCCATTTCCACTGTCAAAAGGTGTACAGTACCACTCAGTGGAAACAGGGCACATAATACAAACCTTTAACCCCAGTATTTTAACCGCTCTTACTTTAAAACTGCCTTTTATCTCGTTTTAGATGAGACTTGAACAAATATTTGAATGCTTAGGTCTGTTTAACTGACTACATTTTGATTAAATTACATTATCAATACTGTAAAAATAAACTTATTAAACTGAAGTCACAATAAACTTTCATAGTTTTTTGACGGATGATAAACAAATAAACGGGCAAAAAACACATTGTCTGGATACTAAAAAGCCATCTTGGCTTTTAAATATTTTATTGGCTTCTATATAGGGCTGGGCAATTAATCTAAAAATAATCGAAATTGACATTCAGAACCAATAATCCATCTAATCTTCAATTGTGTCAATTTTAGTGATTATTACAGTGTGTGGAGTCAGCTGACCCCACTCTGTTAAGGCTGATTTATATGCGAAGACGCACGTTTTGTGTTTATCGCTCATCACTAGGCTAATATCATCCCTACAGTGAGGCATGGTGGTGGTATCATCATGCTGTGGGGATGTTTTTCAGCAGCAGGAACTGGAAGACTAGCCAGGATAGAGGGAAAGATGAATGCAGCAATGTACAGAGATGTCCTGAATGATATGGCATCATATTCAGAAAGACTTGAGGCTGTAATTGCTGCCAAAGGTGCATCAACAAAGTATTGAGCAAAGGCTGAGAATACTGATGTACATCTGATTTTTCAACTTTTTTATTTTAAATAAATTTGCAACAATTTCAAAAACTCTTTTTTCACATTGTCATTATGGGATATTGTGTGTAGAATTCAGAGGAAATAAATTGATTTAATCCATTTTGGAATAAGACAGTAACACAAAAAAATGTGGAAAAAGTAAAGCGCTATTAATACTTCCCAGAGTTACGTACATTACCTACCTTAAAAATATAATAATCCTTTTGAAAGCATATCGCCTTATTGACAGAGTGAATATCAGAATACTATATAGAATACTACTATAGACATAACTGTATTTACTTTTTCACCAAGCTGTTTCAGAGCAACTTATTTCAGTCAGAAGACAGATTACCATTCTTAACTGTATACTAAATTTCTGTAGAATAAGACAAATTTAACAGGGCAAAACTTTTTTTCTGCCTTTTGTACCCAATACACAGTAATTCTGCACAAAAATGGATGCATTTTGCCCCTCCATCATTTGAAAGCCAGAATATAACTGGCTATAATAATCACCCATTTTAAAATAATCAGACGATAGACCAGTCAATATTGATACATATCTATCTAATATAAAGGTAAAATCAGGCAAAACTTCAATATTGCCAGGAACCACAAGCCTCCGTTCTGTGGCAGACAACAGAAAGCCATTTATTACCATTATAAAAGAGAGAGATTCCTAAAATAAAAACTGCATCATATCAGTTTCTATTTACATTAGCTCCAGTGCCATAACGTAGACACTGATAAATTTGAGTTAATTAGGCAGGTTAGATTAATTTGGTCTATATATACAGTATATATATATACACACAGTATATATATATATATATATATATATATATATATATATATATATATATATATATATATATATATATATATATACACACACAGTATATATATATATATATATACACACACAGTATGTATATACATACATACATACATATATATATATATATATATATATATATATATATATATATATATATATATATATATACACATACATACATACATACATACATACATACATACATACATACATGCATGCATGCATGCATGCATGCATGCATGCATGCATGCATGCATGCATATATATATATATATATATATATATATATATATATATATATATATATATATATATATATATATATATATATATATATATATATATATATATATATATATATATATATACACATCTATATCTATCCATCTATATCTATCCATCTATGTTTATAAAGAGAAATAAATATAAGATAAAGTTATTTTTATCTGAAAATAGTACATGCCAAATGCTCAACAGCATAAAATAACTACAATTTCAGACAAAGTTCCCATCACTTTAAAGGTTCTCTTTTCCAAGTCCTGCTGCCTACTGAGGGCCCTCCTTATGCAGACAGCAGCTCAATAACCTGTCTGTCATTCCAGAGTTTACAATAAAGCCACTCCGGATTAAATCCAAAGTTAAATCCACAGCCTCATATTTGCGAACGCAGCCCAGAATCCACTATGTCAGACGTTTTACACCAGCGTTCGTTTATTCAATTAGCGCTATTTATTTTCGCAGAGAAATTCCCCAGTAGCACTCGCTTAGACAAACACACGCTGTAATTTCGCCGCGCTTGTTTTTCTTAGAAAATAATTAGCAGCATAACGACTTGTTTGTCAAAAAGTGTTTTCACAAAGCTGACGTGTGAAATGCACGCTTCTATATAGCCACATATATATTATGCAGATGTGTAATATATATTTATATATAATAACAATAAATGTATTTATGTATACACTTCTCAGTGGGAGGCAGAGCTCTTCGGAAAAACAGAAGCCGCTCTCCATCTCTCTCAGAGAAGCTAAATAAGGCTCTTTATACAGGTACTTGTGCTCTATAGTTAGTGTGCGTCTGGCCGGGCGCCTGCTGATGACATCATTGGTGTTGACTGCCGCGCAGATGAGTGATGACCACTGTCTCTACATGTGTGCGCGAGTGTTTTCTGCTGGCTAACAACGCGGCGGCTGTGCGAGTCGATGCGGTAATGAGCTTGCGGTTTTCAGCTCCTGTCACTTTGGTAGGACACAGATCTCTGTCACCTGCCACATGCAGCAGGTACACGGCCAGACGGAGCGGCCAGGGATGGACCAATGCAGAGAAGAACCCCCCTGTTGTCTCCCACTGTCCAGAGCGGAGAGTGGAGTCTCAGCACTTTTCAGAAATAAAGTCTGCTTTTGTTTCTGGCACAAATCCCAAATTAAAATCAACTAATCATTTTGTTGATTGATAGATACACACAAACACAAACCGGTCACTTTATTAGGTACACCTGTCCAGCTGCTCTTTAACACAAATTTCTAATCAGCCAATCACATGGCAGCAACTCAATGCATTTAGGCATGTAGACATGATCAAGACGATCTGCTGCAGTTCAAACAGAGCATCAGAATGGGGAAGAGCGGTGATTTAAGTGACTGAGCGTGGCATGTTGTTGGTGATTTCAGAAACTGCTGATCTACTGGGTATTTCACACAACCATCTCTATGGTTTATAGATTTGATTCAATTCGAGTCTTTTGGTTTAGTTTAATTTGATTTATTAATTTCCTGAGTCTTTGGGTTTGATTTGATTCGTTCATTTCTCGAGTCTTTGGGTTTGGTTTGGTTCGTTCATTTCTCAAGTCTTTGGGTTTGATTTGATTCGTTCATTTAGAGTCTTTAGATTTGGTTTGATTTGATTCGTTCATTTCTCAAGTCTTTGGGTTTGATTTGATTCGTTCATTTAAAGTCTTTAGGTTTGGTTTGATTTGATATGCTAATTTCTTGAGACTTTGGGTTTGGTTTGATTCGTTCATTTCTCAAGTCTTTGGGTTTGATTTGATTCATTCATTTAGAGCAGGGGTGGGCAAACTCGGTCCTGGAGGGCCGGTGTCCTGCACAGTTTAGCTACAACCCTAATCAAACACACCTGCTTATGGATTTTTAGTGATCTTGAAGACACTGATTAGCTTGTTCAGGTGTGTTTGATTAGTGTTAGAGCTAAACTGTGCAGGACACCGGCCCTCCAGGACCGAGTTTGCCCACCCCTGATTTAGAGTCTTTAGGTTTGGTTTGATTTGATATGCTAATTTCTTGAGACTTTGGGTTTGGTTAGATTCGTTCATTTCTCAAGACTATAGGTTAACTTCGATTTGATTTGTTAATTTCTTGAGTCTTTGGGTTTGGTTTGATTTGATTCATTCATTTAGAGTCTTTGGGTTTGGTTTGATTCGTTCATTTCTCGAGTCTTTGGGTTTGATTCGTTCATTTAGAGTCTTTGGGTTTGGTTTGCTTTGATTTGATTTGTTCATTTCTCAAGTCTTTGGCTTTAGTTTGACTTGATTCGTTCATTTCTCGAGACTTTGGGTTTGATTCGTTCATTTAGAGTCTTTGGGTTTGGTTTGCTTTGATTTGATTTGTTCATTTCTCAAGTCTTTGGCTTTAGTTTGATTTGATTCGTTCATCTCTTGAGTCTTTGGGTTTGGTTTAATTTGATTCGTTCATTTCTCGAGTCCTTAGGTTTGTTTTGGTTTGGTTTGAATTGTTCATTTGTTGAGTCTGTGTTTAGTTTAATTTAAAATTTTAGTTCAATTCTCAGGTCTTTGGGTTTGGTTTGATTTGTTAATTTCTCGAGTCTTTGGGTTTGGTTTGATTCGTTCATTTCTCGAGTCTTTGGGTTTGGTTTAATTTGATTCGTTCATTTCTCGAGTTCTTAGGTTTGTTTTGGTTTGGTTTGAATTGTTCATTTGTCGAATCTTTGGGTTTAGTTTAATTTTAAATAGTTCATTTCTCAGGTCTTTGGGTTTGGTTTGATTTGTTAATTTCTCGAGTCTTTGGGTTTGGTTTGATTCGTTCATTTCTCGAGTCTTTGGGTTTGGTTTGATTCGTTCATTTCTTGAGTCTTTGGGTTTGGTTTGGTTTGATTCGTTCATTTCTCGAGTCTTTGGGTTTGGCTTGATTTGATTCGTTCATCTCTCGAGTCTTTGGGTTTGGTTTAATTTGATTCGTTCATTTCTCGAGTCCTTAGGTTTGTTTTGGTTTGGTTTGAATTGTTCATTTGTCGAATCTTTGGGTTTAGTTTAATTTTAAATAGTTCATTTCTCAGGTCTTTGGGTTTGGTTTGATTTGTTAATTTCTCGAGTCTTTGGGTTTGGTTTGATTCGTTCATTTCTCGAGTCTTTGGGTTTGGTTTGATTCGTTCATTTCTTGAGTCTTTGGGTTTGGTTTGGTTTGATTCGTTCATTTCTCGAGTCTTTGGGTTTGGCTTGATTCGTTCATTTCTTGAGTATTTGGGTTTGGTTTGATTCGTTCATTTCTCGAGTCTTTGGGTTTGGTTTGATTCGTTCATTTCTCGAGTCTTTGGGTTTGGCTTGATTCGTTCATTTCTTGAGTATTTGGGTTTGGTTTGATTTCATTTGTTTAATTCCAGAGTCTTTGGTTTTGATTTGATTTGTTTTTGATTTGATTTGAAGAAATGAAAAAAAAGAAATGATTAAAATATTCCTAATCTTTTTTCAGAAATGAATGCATCATTGTTTATGCATTTTCTGTGATGCATTTTTTATCTCAAACTGCAGCTCCATAATAAATGGATAAATGGAGCTTTTTCTATCATACTGAATGTGGTAGTATGGTAACTTTTTAAAAACTTTATTCATTTTTGATTTAATGGGGATGAACTAATTATGTTGGTTCCATTTAGTCGTTCACATGATGAGCAAGTAGATTGAACACGCAGCAAAAATCATATTTTTGAGTGTAATGTCATTCATTCCAAACACAAGACACATTTGTCCCAAAACAACCCAAATAATAAGAAATTACGGTAAGACAGACTCTGCTCAAACCATTCAGTATTTGATCAGTACTGCAATACTGTACTACATTAGCACTGCTGGCATCAGAAATGAATTTAAAGCATTTAATTGAGAGCATTGAAAGTCTATTGTAGTGGCGCAGTGTTGAGAAAGAGAGCAGAAGAGGCTCTGTGAAGGGTTAACAGTAGACAGTAAGTGACTCCAGATGTGCTGTTATTATTAATACACCAGCCTGATGAATAGGAAGGTAAAATTTCAGGCGCCAGCCAGGGAGGCCCCGCGCGCTCACCCTGCCACCCAAAAACTGCAAACACACCGACTGAGCGACCCAAAGACAGACGGAGACACGTCACGGGCGCTTCAGTCACACACACACACACACTCATTTTTCAGGCAGGATGGAGAGATTCGCATTTCAGACTAATTGCATTGTTCCAGCAATTTAAATTTATTGCACCATTTGCTATGCTAACAACAGACATTTAATTAGTACACTTAGTACACGCGCGCACACACACACAAACGTTTATCTAGCAATCTAAGACTGAACATAGCACAGATTTTTTGGGTGTTTTTATATAAAGCTAATTATGACCACAGACTCAAACCCGAGACCTTAAAAAACAACAAGAGAAACATTATTTAATCATAATGAATCATTTGGCAAGGGGAGGTTTAGCCAGATCTGAAAAGCTAAAACAAAACAAAAAGCAAGTCATTTGTGGATAAAAGTGTTGGACAGATATATTCAAGAAAAATCGTGTTCATCACAAGCAATAATAATAATAATAATAATAATAATAATAATAAATAATAATAATAATAATAATAAATAATAATAATACTAATAATAATAATAATAATAATAATAATAATAATAAAATAATAATAATAATAATAAATAATAATAATAATATTATTAATAATAATAAATAATAATAAATAATAAATAATAATAATAATAATAATAATAATAATAATAAATAATAATAATAATAAATAATAATAATAAATAATAATAAATAATAATAATAAATAATAATAATAATAATAATAATAATAATAATAATAATAATAATAATAAGGGCTGAACGATTAAATCGGTATTGATATTTATTGACCGAATACCATTGTCAATAACAATAAAAAAGATTTGGTATGAAGTTTCAGTATGAAGCGCTATAGTTTTATTAAAATGTGGCTACTGAGTGCACGCCTTGAAAGCAATGCCAATAAGCTTAGGCTGTAAGCTTGTCATTTCCAATGGAGGCACATGCATATGGGAGCGACGTGCACATGTTGTGCAAGCGGCGCAAGTGAACCACGCGTATTTTAAAGCTGCAGTTAGTTGAAAAACATCTCAACTTTTCCGAATGCCTCGAGCGCACGGCAATTCATGCAAGTAGAACTAACCAATCTGCTTTACACTTTGTATGGAATATACACATTTCAGTAATAACGACAGACTAATTAGCTCAGACAAACTCAGCACACCCAAACACTGCAGCGCTTTTTACTTTTCTCTATAAACTTGCATCAGAGCAGCAGCAATGGTTTGACATCCATCTAGTTATGAAAGACGCCAGGGAAGCGCTAGTGCAAAGTCCACTGTAAATGGTGAGGGAAAGCACTCACCCACACTTGTCACTTCAGGTGAGAATAACAACACATGCGAAAATGAGTGCCGTATAGCAACAGTGAGGACATTGTAAAAAAAGGAGGATCTTGCCAGAGTGGCTTTTTGGTTTCTTTTCTTGTGCATCCCAGCCACTAGCTCCTCATCTGAAATATTTTTTAGGATAGGGGGTAGTACAGTCATTCAACTTCACAATTGGTCATGTTGCAGTATGTATTTGAATAATGGTTGGTTCCTTTTCTTGAAAGCTCAGATTTGATTATCATAAATAGTGTTGTTGACAGTTTGAGGTTTACTGTATCTTTATTATTTACACCTTAAAGTTTGCTTTGATTGTTCAGTATTCACACTTTACCATTGCACACACTTTGTAACATTTTATTTAGCAAGTTTAAGAGTCTCTTTAACACTTATGTTTATTTTATTATGAAGAGATCGGATATTTTGTTTAAATATTTTTGTTTTTGACTATTACAACTATTTGCCTTAGTAATGTTAGTAAATTAAAATAAAGTGGTTAAACAACAAAAGATCTAACATACATAAATGTACTGTAAAAAATATTCCATAATTATCGACATCAAATAATATGAAACATGATAGGGATATTTTTTTGCAATATTGCCCAGCCCTAAAATTAATAATATTAATAATAATAACAACAACAACAACAACAGTAATTTTTATTGCACCTAAAACATTAAACTATTTTTTAACATACTCTGACCTATTTTTATTTTATTATTTTTTTATGATTATTATTTAATTAAATTTTTTTCCTTAAACCGGTCTGGGGTAAGCTTTGGGTATCAGGGTTTGATTTATTATACAACCTTTAAAAAACTAAAGACATGTTATACAAAAAAAACATACTTTGGAAAATATATTTTTTAAATTATAAACATATATTTTTAAAATACATATCTACAATTTTAAAAAAATGTCAATTGAATTTATAAAAATATGTTTTTGTACCTTAAAATGTAATTAATAATTTAATAAGCTAGAAATTGCTAGAAAAAAAATTGAAGGAACAGAGTAAAAGGGCGTCTTATTTTTCTCATTTAGGTTTAATTTTTGTCAGTTTTAGTTTTGGTTATTTTTGTGCAAGATCTCTTACAATCACCAGAGGTCTAGCGGCTGCAGATCACTGGAGAACTACAAATCTGCTTTGTTAATGAACCACAAATCCCAGCATGCACCTCACACACATAAGCTCCTCATTCCCACTGATTTCACACACAGCTGTTAACTCATCATGGACTGATATCCTGGACTACTTATACACCACACTTGCGCACACACAGTGCTGAGTCTTGTTTACCCTGTAGCATTACGAAGCATTTCCCTTGTCTTATTTTTCCATGCCATGTTTCTAGTAGTGGTGGGCAAAACAGCTTCATGAAACACTGAAACAGTTGAAGTAAATGCGTCGAAGCTTTAAAACGTTTCGAAACCCGTCTCTACACCTACACCTAGTGGTCAATTTTATGTATTGTTCTGGAACAGCTTTAGCAAAGAAAGTTTGAGGTATTAAACCCCACGTTGTAGAATTGAGGCTACAGGTGATTTAGTGGAGCGGTGAGAGTTCCAGACTAGCATGGAGAGATAATGGGTTCGAATCCAGGGTGATGCAGTTATAGATGTTAGCTTGTAAATGCTCTTTTCTTTAAATGCAGGAATAGTTGTCGGTTCATTCCACTGTGCCGACCCCTGACAATTAAGGAATTAAGCTGAAAAAATTAATGAATGAATGTTTTTTGATATTTTTTTTTCTGGACTTCAATAGTTAAAATAAATTTCTCTGAAATATGAAAACAACAATTCAAGACAAAATGAAACAGAATTCACAGATATTGAAGGTTCCTCGTAGAACTACTGAAGCCAGCGAAGAAGCATTATTTTCAACAGTGTGTATTGCTCTATATATCTGCAAGGGACTTTTATTTTGTTTTATATAGTTTTTGTCATCTTAGAGGAGGCGTTTTTGAATTATGTCCCCCGGTACCCCTTCACTCCTGTGGACCACCACACACACACAGTCCACTTCTGCTTCTCTTTATATGGTAATGTGCGTCCGCAGACAGAGAGAGAGGAGAAAGAGAGAAGCTCTGTTTTCTAGGAACTTGACCCTTATCAAACATGCACTACTTTGTTATTGTGGTCTTGCTCAATTACCAGACCCCAAACCAAACACACACACACACACACACACACACACACACACACACACACACACACACACACACACACACACACACACACACACACACAGACACACAGAGAGACGCCGAGAGGAGACGGAAAGCTTAAAGCTCATTCAGTGTTTTATATTCAGCCTTGAAACCTACTCAATGCAAGTACCCAAACGTTTCTGAAAGAATGCGCTGGATTGAGTGTTTCTGCAGGCGGCGCTATCATAGACAGTATCATTACACAAAACTGACCTCTTCTGCTGTGTGCTTTTTACTGATACACTGTTGAGGTTTTTATTGATGATTTGAATGAGATCTAATTTGACATTTATAAATTCCATTTCTACAGTTTTTGTTGTTTTGTTATCATCATTTGTAAATCTCTTTGGATAAAACATGTCTGTCTGTCCCACCGTCCGTCCATCCATCGGTCTATCGTTACATTTAATACGTTTAAATCTCTCAGTAGCTCTTCAGCAACTCTCTGCCCTTCCTCATTGTAAGTGAATATTAGCTGCTTCAGTCCAACATCTACATTAGCAGGATGAAGAAGATAAAACCAGGGTGGACATTTCAGCAAGACAATGATCCAAAACACAGCCAAGGAAACTCTCAAATGCTTTCAGAGAAAGAAAATCAAGCTGTAGAATGGCCCAGCCAATCACCTGACTTGAATCCAATAGAAAATACAAAATAGAAGTCAGATTCGATAGACGAGACCCACAGAACCATCAAGATTTCTCTGTTGAAGTCTGTGAAAAACAATGCACGAGACTTCATTCTAGATATGAGAGGCATCTTCAACCTGCCATCATCAAAAAAGCCTTTTATATAAAGTGTTTAATATGTTTCAGAAGTTCAGCTCTTTCTCCTTGTGTCGTTCCATTGTTATTACACAACAAAATTTTCTGATTTGTTTTGTTTTATTTTTAGGTTTGAATTGTTTGGGTTTTTACCAAAATCTGGTTTGATTCCGTGTCAACAGCTCATTTAGAAAAATTATTTCCAGAAAAAGACATGATGTGATAAATATTTATTTCCCACTATATATATATATATATATATATATATATATATATATATATATATATATATATATATATATTCTGTTCAACAGAAGAAAGTCATTAAACCAGATATCTTCTTGTAAGCACTAACCTTCTTGGAAACATTTTGCAAGGTAAATTCATCATTTATGATTCATTTAACTAAAGACAGTTTTTTATAAAACCTGTTAGTAGAAACCCGACAAAAAGGCCATACTTCTTGGAAACATTTTGTAGGGTCTCACAAATAGGTGGCTTGACGCACCACCTGTATGATGCACTCTCCTCACTGAATGCACCAGACACTCTACAGCACTCTACAGTTCTGGAAAAACATCTTGCAATTCTGAGTGCGCCTCACTGAGGTGAGTGGGCTTGACAAACCACCTGTAGGCGACACTCTTTTCCTCTCTATGTGCACCAGACACTAGGGGTGAGATGGTTCACAAAATTGTCTGATTTGTATCATGGTTCCGTCACGGTGTCCAGTTTGATTTTGGAAAAATAATGATTATATATATATATATATATATATATATATATATATATATATATATATATATATATATATATATATATATATATATATATATATATATATATATATATATATAAAAACAAATAAATCTTTTATGGTAACACTTAACTCGTGTGTTCTAGTCAACACAATCTCACGGCAAATTGTAACTTTTTGATTTAGTGGCTAATTCGTATGAATTCGTACGATCTAACTCATACATTTTCGTATGATTTGCTCATCCCCCAATGACGGTTGGGTTTAGGGGTGGGGTTAGGTGCCACGCCTCCTTTTTAAAATCGTACAATTTCGTATGACTGAACTCGTAAGAATTTGTACGAATTAGCCACTAAACTGAAAAAACGTAAAATACTTACATTTTCTCGTTAGATCAGGCTGGTTCTAGTTCAAGTTGACTACTCTTTTGTTGATGGCTGTTTTTGCCCCATTGACTTCTACTATAAGGACTTTTTTTTATTTCAAAGCCATGACAGCTTATAATCATGCATCCTTTTTATTATTGATTCATTTATTTTTTGTCCTTTTTGTCTTTATTAGATAGGACAGTAATCAGACAGGAAGAGAGAGAGGAGAGTAGGCTCAGGAAATGTCCTTGAGCCGGGATACGAACTCTGGACGCCCTGAAATGCTACCGCACCATATGTCCGTGTGCTACATGTATTCTTGATTGTTGATGGTTTTCCCTGTTGGGAAGAGGTACAAGGTGTCATTTTTACAGTCCATCATCAGTTGGCAGCATTAACCCTTCAGATAAGCCTGTGCAAAATATGTTTCTGGTTTTTATATGGGGTTCTTGTGGAGTAAATCAGCAAATGATAGCATGCGCACAAATATACTTACTGTGTTTCCGGTGTTCTGAGAGCGGAGGTGCTCATTTTGATTTTCGTGAAGTTTTCAAACTAATTTCGAGAGGAGCACGTGATATGATTGACCGCAGCTGGCCACTCATTTACATTCACTAGTTAGCCAATCAGATTAACCCCAACTCACTATAAGTAGCCTAGCTAGAACTACTCTCTTATCTTCGTTTTCCGAAGAAACTAACGACAAGTCCGCTCCAGCTCTTCCGAAAGCTACTTACGGACAAAACAACCTCCTACTATTTTCAATCATCATCATCATCATCATCATCATATCGTCGTCAACTACAACGAAAACAACAACGGAGGCGGCGGAGATCACAACAGCGCAGCAACGGGCAAGAAAGAAAGCTCCGCGCTCCCTGAAACATCAGCCTTATCTCAACAACACCCAGCTCAGCCTGGAAGTCTGCCCGAGACTGAGGCTCCAGTAAGAGGCCAAAGGCCTAGCTACTCCAGCCAGAGCACAATGTTTTATTCAATCCTCTATCTCCCGCTACTTCAAACCGCCACGTACCTTCTCCAGCGTCATCATACGTCTCTCGTATCCAACAAACGTCAGTCACAGAACTCCTCCAAACTCCTAGACGCCGGAACCACAAATTCCATACTGCTGCAATAAACCTGAAAAGACCTTACGAATCCACGTCTTCGCTGACTCCGCCCCCCTAGGACATTACAACCACACGCTCCTGCTACGTTCCCTAAACACTACGTACTACAGCCCACATACACTGCGGCACTCCGGGCCACCAGAGAAAGCCCTAAAGCAATCTCGGAATCTCCAGGACAATAACGCAACTCTTCTAGCCTGCAGCTCCCCAATCCAGTACAAACTCCAGCCCTCCTCTTCCAGCAATCCTTACCACTCTAAACCTAGCCTTCCCTCCTCTCACACTCGCTACTACTGCGGCGACAGGCACGCCGTCAGCCAAGTCTAAAGAAAACAAATTACTTGTCAACATTTTTAATCTTTATACTGATTTACGTTTGCACCCTGACCTAATTTTTCCGAATTTCTCATTCCAGGTCTGTATAACGGATCCAAGCCCGGTATCTTGGCGCTCCCTTCCCAGCCCTCCACCAACGCTGAACCAGAAATCACAGAGCTATTATAGAAAAAGAGATCGACAATAAATTCATGTTCGATCCCCTCATTCTTGCTGCTTCGTCAAGCACATTCACATTAGCCTACTGAAATGGGCATTAGAACGTTTCTAAAAACGTCTAATAACGGATCTTTCATCTTCTCATAATTCCGCCTTTTTCAGCATTATTCATCACGCCGAACGAAGATGCCCTAAAGAGATTTCTCGGTTTATGGCGTGGTATTTAATTAATCTAGTCTGCTGCAAAGCTTCGCAGTCGACATCACCCCCGCCTTTTAAGTAATTCCATTAAACCCTGATCTCTGGTATCTCCGATTTCTGGCATTAATCAGGCATCACAATTTTACTTCGCAGTCTGTCTATCATTCGGACGCAGAAGTAACCACATTTCAGAAACAATTTGCAGGATTCTCGCCAATAACTACGGCGTTCGCACATAGTTCATCTACTAGACGTTTACACGTATCTCTGAGATATAAGTTCTGAAGATATAATATATCTGAAGATGTAAGAACTTAGTGACCAGTCTTTCTAATATTGGCATTTCCATCGTGGAAGAACCTCCGGCTCAAGCACTTCTATAAAATTCCTAAGCATCAATTTGGATTCGCAGAATTGCATACATGCATACGTAAATAAATCGACTGAAATTTAGTTCCCTTATATATTCTTGAAGAGAAAAGATCGCGCTAAGCACAAACTGTCTATCTTAGGACATCAAAACTCATACGCGCATTATCCTGCAGAGACGCCTTTTTGTCACGCACCTCCAACTCGCAGCATCAGTCCCCGGATTAGATGAGAATATATCTCTATCCGATCTCGGCCATATCAACTCGCTCAGCGCGGCGACGGGGTGCGCACATGACAGGGGGAAGGCTAATGCACACCAGACACACAAATTCATATGTAATTTAAACTAAACTATTTACATAGCGCTCCGTGGCGCGGCAGAATACAAATAGAGTCCTGAATTGTGTCTAAGCACTGCGGACAGCCCCCGACGCGCACCCTGATAGAACATATGTTTTGAATTCTAAATGCATGGCGCAATGCAGCACGTCACCGAACAGCGCTTAAGGCGTGCGACCGGCTTATGCTTTCCTTCCCAAGCGCTGGAATTGCTGCCCACTCATTTATAAACGATCCAATTTCATCCTCAGTACATATCTTTAATAAACAGACGCCGCCCCCGCCGTAGGCTTAGAGAGATGTTATCAGGACTGCCGACGCGCTACCAACGGACCATATCGCGGAGAAATTAATAGTCCGCCTCCAAAATTCTCATTTACCGTTACAATGAAGCCGCTGTCCACTGCACTAACAAAAGGCGTTATCATTATCATTATCATGCTTAAATTCATATACAACTCTTCATTTGGACTTCAGCAAAAAAATAAAAAAATAAAAAAATAAAAAAAAATAAAATTTTAATTTATAACTGTTGTACATGTTCCTAATTATATAAGGAAATTGCTGATTCCCTTTCTTGCTTTTGTTTCTAGAAACTGGTACCAGAAGCAGAGCCGCACCTGACCTCATCCCTCCTTTGAAGATGACATTCCCACATACATGATTTGCATCAACACCTATAAATATATTTTAGGAAGTAACCCCAGAATATCTCAATAGTTCCTCCCTACAGAACACATCCAAACATTTCATTCCCCACATAACACTTCATTCCCGTTTGCCCCCGCAAACAATCAGTCTATTCATCACATACTTGCATTCACACAAACTATGATTCTATTGCTAATTCACAAACCGGCCTTCTTATTAAAGGCTTCCCACCCTCCCAGACATCAGACTGCCCATCTCGCCCTACATACTCTCCAACGCATTTCCACACTCAGAAAGGATACCTATCCTTGCATACAGACCACACTCTAGATGCAATGTTTATTCTTGTGTTTTTTCGAGTTTCTCAGATGTTGTGAAATTACAGTAACATCTAATTTGATCCGAACATCCACCCCACCATCACAGATCTAACTTTGATTGACGAGGAAACTATCAATCATGATAAACAGATCAATCCAGAAAAGGACAATGCATCTACATATTCAATATCCCCTTCCCCACAAGCCATTCCAAACACTCCTAGCATACATACACTATAGGAAATGCTAAGCTTAAGTCCCCCAGCCCCCCTTTTTCACACACCATCCAGCGACACGCCTTGGTTTCAAAACACATTAAAGCAGTCCTCCACCATTCAGGCTTCCCACCAGATTCATACTCCAGTCAGATTTGGAGCCGCCACCACAGTTGCACATGAAGGGCTATCTCAACAACACATACAAACAATAGGAAGGTGGTCTTCCGATACCTTCAAATCTTACATTCGACTCAGCCACAGTCATCTAAAGGAAGCCCAAAGGACCCTCACCAGCAGACACCTTAAACCTAGCGGCCAAAGGCACGAGCCTAATCCAGGGATAAGACAAGACACAGCCATCCCGGCTCCCAGAGGGCGGAGGAGCTACTCAGCCACCCAAGGGCGCGGGCACGACCCAGCCACCTAACCCTGCTTTCTTCCTTCTGGCTCTGAGTCGCACTCAGCTTTCTCTCCCTATTCACTCACCCAACTCCAGCAGGAGTTTTTCCCGTCCAGGCCCCCCCTGTCACCCCCGCCCCCCCCCCTGGCCGCTGCCACAGAAGTCTTCACCACCCCTCCACCTTTCCCTGACTTCTGTAGGACCCTGCCCCCCCCCCATGGCTCTGACCGCAGGAGTGTTACCCCGAGCTTCGGTTCCCGCAGGAATCATCTCACAGCCCCTCCCCCAACCCTAGCTTTTACATATTATAGGTCATTTTAACAATGACATATAATATAGCTTTATTTTTGCTCTCTGTTTGATTTTATTTATATAAATTCATTTATATATGCACCCACGCATATAAATATTAATTTATATATAGCGCTAAAAAAAAAAAAAAAACAGCCCCCTTCACCCCCACTATCCAGCTGGAGTCCTCACTTCCCCTTCCCCATTTTTACTACCCCAGCAGGATTCCTGTCCACCCCATGGCTCTAACCCCCGCAGGGGTCTCCCAGAGTCTATACTCCCGCAGGAGTATTCATAGCCCACGCCAACCCTGCTCGGGCTCCCGCAGGAGTCTGTATCACCCTTTGCTCCCACCGGAGCCCCCTTTACCTTTCCTTCTGAAAAACCACTATATCCAGCAGCCGGATATAGCCATCCAAGCCTTTTGGGGAGTTTCTTCGAATACACGGCTGCTGTCCCGAGTCTCCTGCATTTGGGGAGCTCTCGAGAACCACCTGATCTCGTACTCCCCGCATATGCTCTATGGACCAGGCGGGAGCCGTGGGCTCACCTATCTCCGAGCTCAGGGTTCTCTCCCGGGACAGCATTCCAAACCTGCTAACAGTTGTCAAACAATATCTAAGTGTGAACTCTTGAAGTGAAGTTTTCAAACTAATTTCGAGAGGAGCACGTGATATGATTGACCGCAGCTGGCCACTCATTTACATTCACTAGTTAGCCAATCAGATTAACCCCAACTCACTATAAGTAGCCTAGCTAGAACTACTCTCTTATCTTCGTTTTCCGAAGAAACCCCCCATCCACCCCTTCTCCTCCTTTTCTTCCTCTAACCACGGGGAGCACTCGAGAACCACCTGATCTCGTACTCTCCGCATATGCTCTATGGATCTCCGAGCTCAGGGTTCTCTCCCGGGACAGCATGCCAAACCTGCTAACAGTTGTCAAACAATATCTAAGTGTGAACTCTTGAATTAGACATATAACGATAAGTACGCAAAGGTCACACTCTCTCTCTTTCTCTCTCACACACACACACACACACACACACACACACACACACACACACACACACACACACAATATATATATATATATATAAAAGCCAGAAACAAAGCTTTTTTGCACTGCAACCGAGGATAAACAGTAAAAATTGCTAATTGAAGCTCTTCCCAACAGGGAAAACTAGCAACAATCAAGAATGCATTATAATATGGTGTCAAGGCTTTGCAATCAAATAAAAAGTCATTATAATGGAAGTCAATGGGGCAGAAACAGCCACCGACATAACACAAGGTTAGTACATTTTCCCAGAGAGTATCCAGTTTTTAAAAATTTCGAAGCATTTTCCCAAAATCTGTGTCAAAATAAGACTTGTCACCAAAAATCGATTAATTTGCTGAAACAGAGAAATCTGTGGCCAAATTAAGACTCAAAATCACCCCAGAGGGGATGAACTCAAAAAGAGTGGATGAAAACGCCTAGCATAAGCAGTCATTCTTTTTTATAATTTGATACAAAGATCATATAATACCTGCATAAATACATATAAATGTTCATACAAATTTTTTTAAATCTTAAGGATTTAAGATACTGATGACTATTAAATGTGCCATAAGTGTCTTGTGGGGAAAAAGACAGTGACTTGCCACTTTTGCCCTGGTGAGAGAAAAGGCCTTCATGAAGAGAGAGATGCTGAGTGTGAGGGTGACGCTCTGTAAATCCCTCAGGATTACTGGTGCCTGGCTGACCGTAGGAGAGAGCCTGATCCCGCTGGCCAGAGCGGGACGTCCCTCTCAGGTTGCTCCCCCCCCCAAAAAAAACACATGAATAGAGCACGAGTCCTGTGGGACACACACACAGGGGGCCCGATATCTCCACATGACGAGCAGAGGAATGCCTGACTCTCTGCTGTTGCGATTCAGGGAGAACAGACAAATTACGCTTAATGACGGACACTAATGATGACTTTGGTACTACTGCCAAAAGAGCCACACACAAACCACACTTACATTTACACAGTACACAATGTGTGTAACGTTTCGAGCCACACGGCTCTTCATCAGACAATTGTCACGCTTTGTGTCAAGCCTTTTTAATTTAATAAATTAGCATTTTTGGAGCTTTGGTGTTGCTGCCTTTGTTGAATATATTAAATAATTGAGATAAAATCATGAGATTAGTATCATAAATCGTATATACAAAATCGTATATTGAAAAATATATACAGCGTAAGTCAGAATTATTAGCCTCCCTTTGAATTTTTTTTCTATTTTAAATATTTCCCAAATGATGTTTAACAGAGCAAGGAAATGTTCACAGTATGTCTGATAATATTTTTTCTTCTGGAGAAAGTCTTATTTGTTTTATTTCGGCTGGAATAAAAGCAGTTTTTTATTTTTTAAACAATTTTAAGGTCAATATTATTAGCCCCTTTAAGCTATCTTGTTTTCGAATAGTCTACAGAACAAATCATCATTATACAATAACTTGCCTAATTACCCTAACCTGCCTAGTTAACCTAATTAACCTAGTTAAGCCTTTAAATGTCACTTTAAGCCATATAGATGAGTCTTAATATAGTCAAATGTTATTTACTGTGACCATGGCAAAGATAAAATAAATCAGTTATTAGAAATGAGTTAATAAAATTATTATGATTAGAAATGTGTTGAATAAATCTGCTCTCTTTTAAACAGAAATTGAGGAAAAAAATTAAAAAGGGGGCAAATATCAAAACTTTAATTGTAATACAATTAAGACAATTAAGAGTCTGTAAACAGAGATTTTTGATGACCTTAATCGAACTAAAATTCAAAAAAATCGAAATAAGACATGGAGTTTTCCTATTTTAATCACACTGAAGTGCAGTACAGACAATAAATTAAACTATTGCCCTCATATAGAACTTTTCAATGCTTTTTGTGTCAAGTTAATCTATACACTAAAAATAAATTAATTAATTAAAATGTACAGATGGGTCTACAGATGGAAAACAGCCATTCTTGTCTAAGTCTGGCACATTTTACAGTAATGTTGATTGATGTACATTAACCCTGTTAACATTTAAACTAGAGCTACACAATTAATTGAAAAAAGATTGCGATCTCGATTCGACCCCCTGGACTATCTTTAATCCAGCATTTCTACGATTCTGCCAATCATATTTCTACTCAGGAGAGAAGTTCAGGAGAGAAGCAAAGGCGGCTGCACGAGTCTTTTCATTGTTCCACATACATTGATCAGCGACATGGACACCACCAAATGATGTTGAAGGAGTCACATACTGTATTTATAAGGTATAATTCACCTAAAAATTTCATTTTTGTCTTCATATAATGCTGTATTCGCGGCCGGGAAATCACACGTGACGTTGTTGTCGTTGTTGTTTTACCATATGTTTGAGAAAAAACAATAATTGCCAACTCATATTAAGCTTTATTTTACATCTACAGAATCGTGAGAAAATCGTGATCTTTATTTTAAGCAAAAATAAATAAATAATAATAATAATAATAATAATAATAATAATAATAATAATAATAATAATAATAATAATAATAATAATCGCGATTCTCATTTTAGCCAGAATCGTGCAGCTTTAAAATAAACTCAACTAAACTAAAACGCACAGCTGTTTGACACTATTCTCTGCAGCTACCAAGTCAGTAAAGGACCAGATGCACACTAACATCTTCAAGTGCACACACAGTGAACTCCTGGAGACTGTGTCAGTTTTGAAAGTGTCCACAGATACCTATGAGCTTTTATGTGAAGCTGCTTTGACACAATCTACATTGTAAAAGCGCTATACAAATAAAGGTGAATTGAATTGAAAAAAAAAAATACCAGAGGGCTGCACGCTGTGTCTCCGTGATGCATCAAGTACTTCATTTACACACCGGCTGTGCAGACGTGATGCGCGTCGCTCCGTCTGATTATTCCCATTATGAGTTTCTGTTCTTTCATCCTTCCGACTGAGTTTATTCTCCTGAGGTGAATACTTTAAGTGCTGAGAATAGTTTGTAAAGCCTTGCTCATTGTGGTCTAAGTAGATGATAAAAGTAAAACTGACGGCCGCAATATCATTAACAGAGAATTATTTCGCCTAACATAGGCTACTCAGAAACTGTGAATATTTCACTGTAATTTGATTCATATCAACATTTTATTTAACAGACCTGTTTGTGTTTTGGTGCTGAAGCATATAAGTGGACATTGTTTTGAACGTTATCCGTCTCACTCACGGCGAGATTTGGCAAGGGATTATTAAGTAAAACTGGCCTGTTTGGTTTAGTTTGTGTCAAACCTGCAGGAAAAATATCAGGCCTTGCTTAAAGGGCACCTATGGTAAAAAAAATCTACTTTTCAAGCTGTTTGGACAGACATATGTGCATGTATGGTGTATAGACTGTCATATTGGGGTGATTTAAACACACCCAGTCCTTTTTTTTCCCAATTTAATAACATAAAAACGGTGGACTAATTGGAGCGGTTTTCAAATCGACCACAACTTGACGAAGGACTGCGGTCCCCCCGCCCACCAATATTGATTGACAGGCGCGTCATCATATCCTCAGTTTGTTGAGTCACGTCCGCCATTTTCAGCGTGTGAGTCAAAGCGATGTCACTAAATGAACACCCTTGCTGTATTTTTAGATGCAAGGCTCATTGGGCTCAACATAAGATCAATATTCACCACATGATCATGCCAATCGGAATTATTGTTTGTAACTTAGTTTTGTCTGTAGGTAGGTTTGCAAACATGTGTACTTTTCATTGCGTCTACCTTAAACTTCAGCCGTTGGCATTTCTCGCGGTCACATAAGTTCCCTGTGATCTTAACTAGGTGCAGCTGGAAAGTGCGAGCGCGTAGCCTCACGTGTGCGTCCCTCCACTGGAAATAAAATAACGAATTTGCCTGCAGGCCACACACCAGAATCGCCGCTCAGCAACGCTTAGGGTCACGCCACGCAGCACCACGCATTTCAGAAATCTAAACATAGGTTTCTATCAGGATACACACAACGGCACTTCAAGTCGGTGGCTGTCCGCGGTGCCCTGCCATGATTCTGGACGCTTCATATTTCTGCTGCGCCACAGAGCGCCATCTGAATAGTTAAATTTTTAACAACATCTGAACGTGCATGTCATGAGTGACATGAGTGTGCCGTGTTGGGGTTCTGGTGCCTCAGTCAAAGTTTATTCAGTGTGCGTGGTTATTAGTCTCGGTGTACAAGCTCGGAACCTTAAACTAGCACACAGTTGGCTGTAAAACTATACAAAGACACAAATGATTGTGTACTCTCTGCTTGATCTGTGTCCAGCTAATACATGTGGGGCTGAATGCTGGTTCTCTCACTCATGTTGCTTCTCTGTCTGCCTGTCTGCTGCTAAACATAGAGCAGGGGAGCTCTTGGCTCCGCCCCTTGTTACATTGGGCAGGAAGTCGAAACTAATTTTCATGCGATGCAACACACCCCTAAAACAGTGACCTGTGTACACACCCCCAAAATAACACTTTTGAATACATTATAATAAAACAATCTGAACTGTGTTTTGAACTGAACCTAAACTGGCACACTCAGAAGAACCATAATATTAATATTAAATCATAAAAAAGGGGTAAACTATGCCCTTTAAAGGCTGGCTATTTTACCAATGATTAGGGTCAATAGTGGTTTCCTATTACAGATTTCAAAGAAAAATCTATTGGTATATTGGTATCAAGATTGGTATCAGTTATCAGTGCATCCCTACTGTGAACCACATAAACCTGTGCACACACATTGGTTTTGGTATAATGTATTATTTGTAATGTATTTTATACTGTAAAACGCTTCTTATATGCCCCTACTCAACCCTCACAGTAAACCTGTGGCAAGTCTTTAATGTGAAAAAATCCCATTTAGTATGATTTGTAACAGTTTTGAATTACGAGGACAAGTGATGTTGTCATACACCACCTCAATACACCACCTCCATAGGTCATAATGTTGTTAATCAAATTTCTGTCCTCATCAACCATCAAAACCAGCACACACAACAAGAGAAAAGATGCTCGCTCATACGCATCCAGGAATTCTTAGCTAATGTATGCTTCATTAGAACATCAGCTTTCCTATAAAATGACTGAGTAGAAATGAGTCTTTAGTTGTGATAAAGCTCAAAATAAATGTGACATGTGAGAAAACGCTTCCATTTGTGCTTTTTTTTTGCCCATGTAAACGTAGTCATTGCAAAAACACACTTTTATAAACGGTTTACAAAGACACTCCATAGGTATAATGTATTTTATACAGTAAAAAAACGCTTTTTATATGGCCCTACCCCTACCCTTAAACCCAACCCTCACTGGAAACCTGTGACAAAGTTTTAATGTCAAATGACTCCATGTATACACATACATGGTTTTGATGGATAATGAGGACTCTCCATTGCTATAATGTATTTTATACAGTAAAAAAAAAACTTTTATTATATGAAGAGTTAGAGTCAGCTAGAGTCAGATGCACAACCTTCTAACAGCCATCTGAAATTTCCATAGAAAAGGAGCTTCTTTTGTTGATGTTGAGTTATTTCACTTTGAAAACAACGAAAAGAACTTATCCTTTGCCATAAAAGTGAAATTACACACTATTAAACACTGAAGCCTGATAAAAAAAAAAAAAAAAACGCTCATTTTAGAAGAAAATTTCAGATGGCATTTAGAGGTTTTTGCATCTGAACTCTTCATATGACCCTCTCATATTTATGCATTTTGTTTTATTACCAGAATTTGCAAGCAGGGCTTTACATGAACACCCGCCAACCCGCCAAACGTGGCTAGATTTCAGCGGTGGCGGGTAAGACAGACACTCCCACTAGCCACTTTGACTGGTTGAAAATAATTTTCCCGGATAATAATTCCTAAAAGCAGGGTTCCACAATAAGGATGGTCCAATAGGCATGCAAAGGCGATCTTAGAATTGAGAAGCAACACGACTGACAAAAATAATTGCGTTTGCAACTTTGCGTGAGCAAAGCAGGTGAATACCGAATGAGAGGATAATGACTCGCGCTAACAGCTGAGATGATGCTCGCAACTGTTTATAACGCGTGCGCGCTCCCGATTCCTTTCGTGAAGCAACTGTGTCTAGAAACACAACTGATGCGATCGGTTCGCTTTCAAATAGACTAGACAAAGTGATGAACATGCACCCACAGTCTTGCTGCTTTCAAGATTCCCAGAGTTGACTTATTGTAAGCAGCGCCAGTTGCTTTCGTTTTAACCATTTTTGAACAGATTATTTATGGGTTTAACATTACCCCTGTGTGTGTGTGATTCTCCTTTCATTATCACACGGTATGTTTTTTACCTGCTTTCTTTTGCGTTAATATGGTTTAATTATCATTTTTTTACAATAACATTGCTTTAGTTGTAGTTAACTGGTGATCTGGGACCTTTAGCCAGGACAGATTACTATGCATATGTTTTGTTAAATAAAAAGTATAGTATAAAGCTATATTTTGCTTGTTTTGACACATTTAAAATTTGTGGCTAAGAAATAATTCATTGTTTATGTTTGGTGTGGTCAGAGATAAATATGGTGAATCCTTCATTTTGAGCTCTGAAAATTACGTGAAATAATGAAACCATGACCCAATTGCCCATGATTACTGAGCAAGCTCATACACGACACACAAAACGTGAACGCAAGATAACGCAAAATCTAAATCAAGTAATTTTAGCATGTCCAAGTCATATTTATGTGTAAAAAAATATATTTTCCCAATGGTAAAATTGTGGCTAGTGAAAATGCCGAGTGGCTAGTGATGTTGGCAAACTACTAGCCACAGTAGCTGGTGATCAAAAAATTTATGTCGACCCCTGATTGCAAGACATGTGAAGAATGCAAATTGTGAAGAGCAGTAATGAGGAACACATTATTATAGACCAGCTCCATTAGGTCGTAAATAATCATTTCTGCAGTATTGTTATGCAGTCATCAACTGTACCCTAGACAGGAAGTTACAAAAAATAAAACAAACAAAATATAAATCATTTGGATATTTCAAAGAACTAAATAAATAAATAATTAAATTAATTAATTGATTAATAAATATCAGTAAAAAAAATAAATAAAAAATAAAAAAACTTACACCAGATAATAAAAAAATTGAATAAAATAAATGAATAATATAATAATAATAATATTAATAATTATTATTATTATTATTGTTATTGTTATTATTATTATTATTATTATTATTATTATTATTATTATTATTATTATTATTATTATTATTATGGAAAGTACAAACTACTCGACCTCAAAAATAAAAATAAACAAAAGTTTCACACCGTTAATCAATTTAAGAAACAAACATTTAACTAATAAATATATATATACACACACACACACACACACACACACACACACACACACACACACACACACCTATATACACACACACACAAACCTATATACATATATATATACACACACGCACCGTAGCCAATAAATAAACAAAAAGTTTCCATTAAACATACAAAAAATATGAATATGAAAAAATAAAATCATAAAATACTGTAGGAAATTCAAACTTCCTAAAGTAAAAGAAAGAGAGAAAGGAAAGGAAGAGAAAAGAGAGAATGAAAAGAAAAAAAAAGAGAAACGTTTTAAAAAATAAATGTTTAAAAATAAAATAGATTTCCTGCACAAGGTTAAGTCTACTCAATAGCCTATAAATAAATCAATCTTTTCAAATTTGCTGTCTGTGTGACTGGTCTGTCTACAAACAGAGGGCCGAGGAGGAGAGAAGAGCAGTGATTGATCTGCTCTCTTCTCCTCTGGTCTCTCCTGTCAGGCCGGTATGTGCTGCAACCTGAACTCCCTCAGGAATGACATCTCTGAAATATCCAGCCAACGCTTTGGGATGCTTGGTGCCACGGGACGACCCTGCGTTTGACCTGCTCCTTTCTCAGGCCCATTTTCTTTAACAGAAGGATGAGACAGGAAGACAAATGACTCCAGAACAACCTTGAAAAGTTTACCTCCACCTCCGTTACAGCCCTTTCTGAAGCTGAACAAAAGACACTCATGCTGAGAATCAACACTCGTTCTGTTTGTACAGCACTGCTGTCTCTGCGCGGTGGCATTATTCAGACGTGACGGACTGAACTGATCACAAGTGAGAGACTTTGAAAAGGTTTGATTTGTCTCTTCATTCAAGACTACTGAAAACTAAAAATTACCACCACTGATATCTACAAACACACACACACATTAGTAAAAGGGTCTGTGGAGGGCTCCAGTTGTTTTAATACATTAAAAGAAATGATTGAATGAATAGTGAGTGAGTGAGTGAGTGAGTGGGTGGACGGATAGATGAGTGAGTAAGTGAGTGAATGAATTAATAAATTTATAAATAAATTCATTGTTGTGAGTGAGTGAATGGATGAATGAGAATATGAATTAAAGAATGACACTGGATGTTAAGTATGTGACTGAATGAATAAATGAATGAATTAATACATGAATAAATGAATGAATTGTTGTGAGTGAATGGATAGATGAATTATTAATAAATGAATGAATGAATTGTTGCGAGTGAGTGAATGCACAATGAACGAGAATATGAATTAATGAATGACACTAGATGTTAAGAAGTATGTGAATAAAAGTAAATGAATGATTGAACAAATGAATGAACGAATTGTGAGTGAGTGAATGGATGAATGAATAAAAGAACGAGAATATGAATTAATGAATGACACTAGATGTTAATAAGTATGTGAATGAATGATTGAACAAATGAATCAACGAATTGTTGCGAGTGAGTGAATAGATGCACTAATCAATAAATGAATTGTTGCGAGTGAGTGAATGGATGAACTAATAAATGAATGAATTGTTGTGAGTGAGTGAATGGATGAATGAATAAATGAACGAGAATATGAATTAATGAACTCATTCTGTTTATAGAGCACTGGTCTCTCTGCGCAGAGGCATTATTCAGACGGGACAGACTGAACTGGTCACATGCGGGAGACTTTGAAAAAGTTTTATGTATGAAATGAATAGCTTTTTCTCTTCAT
>NC_079437.1:1289896-1292396 GCF_903798145.1 Danio aesculapii | reverse complement strand
ATTTTCTATAATTTAAGGATATGTGAAAGGTATTTATAATAATATTATTGCAAAAAAAAAAATTGCGTTATTTGCAAAGCCAATGTTATGTGTTCTAGTGACAACGAATAACACCACAAATGCAGATGTTATTTTCAAGGAAAGCTCAGAAAAGTCTCTTTCTCTCAGTCTGTCTGCTGAAGGCCAATCCTACCAGTCATTCCTCCAGTCAGCCCCTGAAATATGTCGTATTAGTGGCAGAAACAATGGACTCAATCAGTCTGGATTCCTCCGAGCGCTGCTTTTCTCCAAAGGAAACACATTTATCTGAACACACGGCACATGTCACATATCAGAGCGGCTTCACTGCGGGCCAGAGCCCTTCAGCGCTCATTATATGATGAAAACCATGAAGCCCAGAGCGCGCTGTACTCCTGCTCTCCAATAAAAGCCCTGTTTTTAATACGGTGATACAAAACAGTTGCTTTATGCTTTGAAGTTAACATGAAATCAAAACTGACCCCATTTACTTTCCTAATACACATTCCTGATCTTATTGCCAATGATCTGCAGCGCACACATCAATACTGTACACATGCATACACAGCCATAATAACACATGAGCTGGAGGAATAAGAGCTGATCTCTGTCTCCATACAGTGATCACAATGAAGCTCTCAACCCTTACAACCCAAACGTCTACAATCTATAGTCACGGGAAAAAATATATCATAAAAATAAATAAACATTGGCGAATTGATTTGGAAAACTCATTATAGGTGTTTTAAAGAACCATAAAAATACACTGATTTAAATAACCTGGTAACTAGCAACTACACAACACCACCCTAGCAACTATAGATGAGCTTGAAAATAATTGGTAACGTACCAACCACCAAACGCCACTCTAGCAACTATAGATGAGCTTGAAAATACTTTATGTCCTAGCAATCACCCAACATCACCCTAGCAACTATAAATGCACTTGAAAATACTTGGTAACCTAGCAACCACCCAATATCACCCTAGAAACTATAGATGCATTTGAAAATACTTGCTATACCAACCATTTAACATCACTCAAATATAGATGTGCTTGAAAATACTTGCTTACCTAGCAACCACCCAACATCCCCCTAGCAACTATAGGTGCACTTGAAAATACTTGGTAAACCAATCACCCAACATCCCCCTAGCAACTACATTTGCTCTAGGAAATACTTGGTAACCTAGCAACCACCCAGCATCACCCTATCAACTAAATATGCACTTGAAAATACTTGGTTACCTAGCAACATCCAACATCACCCTAGAAACTATAGATGCATTTGAAAATACTTGCTATACCAACCATTCAACATCACTCAAATATAGATGTGCTTGAAAATACTTGCTTACCTAGCAACCACCCACCATCCCCCAAGCAACTATAGGTGCACTTGAAAATACTTGGTAACCTACCAACCACCCAACATCAGCCTAGCAACCATAGATGTGCTAGAAAATATTTGGTAACATAGCAACCACCCAACAGATGCTCTTCGCAAAAAAAAAAAACAAATATCACACTAGCAACCACACAACAATACCTTAGAAACTGTAGATGTGCTTGAAAATACTTGGTACACTAACCACCCAACATCTCGCTACCAACCACATATGTGCTTGACGTTTACCTAGCAACCACTCATCATCACTCTAGCAACTATGGATGTATTTGAAAATACAAGGTAACCTACTGTAGCAACCATCCAATATCCCCCTAGCAACTATAGATGCTCTTGAAAATACTTGATATCCTAGCAATCACCCAGCATCACCCTAGCAACTATAGAAGCTCTTAAAATACTTGGTAACCTAGCAACTTTAGAAGCCCTTGAAGATACTTGGAATCCTAGCAAACACCCAATTTTCCTCTAATAACTATAAATGTTCTTGAAAATAATTGGTAACCAAGCAACCGCCCAACTACAGAGGTCCTTCAAAATACCTGCTAACCTAGCAACCACCCAACATTACCCTAGCAACTATAGATACTTTTAAATATACTTGGTATACATCACCCTAGAAACTACAAATGTGCTTGAAAATACTTGGTTACCAAGCCTAATTAAATCAAATCAATCAACTAAAAACAATCGTTATCATTGCACACTAATTATTTTAAATGACCGTGAATACATTACGGGCGACACGGTGGCGCAGTGGGTAGCATGTTCGCCTTACAGCAAGAAGGTCGCTGGTTCGAGCCTCGACTGGTTCAGTTGGCATTTCTGTGTGGAGTTTGCATGTTCTCCCCTTGTTGGCGTGGGTTTCCTCCCGGTGTTCAGGTTTCCCCCACAAGTCCAAAGACATGCGGTACAGGTGAATTGGTTAAGCTAAATTGTCCGTAGTCTGTGTGTGCAATTGTCCAGTATCGGGTTGCGGCTGGAAGGGCATCCGCTACGTAAAACATATGCTGGATAAGTTAGCGGTTCATTTCGCTGTGGCGACCCCAGATAAATAAAGGGACTAAGTCGAA
>NC_079437.1:1247396-1284896 GCF_903798145.1 Danio aesculapii | reverse complement strand
TTCTGACTTCAATTGTATGTATTTCTTTAGTTGTTACCAACATATATAGTGAAAATTTCAAGTCAACAGCACCTTTAGAAATGTGTTTTCTGAGAAAAATGGTGACGTGTTTAATACTTATTTCCCCCCACTGTGTGTGTGTGTGTGTGTGTGTGTGTGTGTGTGTGTGTGTGTGTGTGTGTGTTTATATATTCACAATAAACACACACCGTACACACAATTCTTATGTTAATGCAAATTTTTATTTTGTGAATAGTCTTTTTTTTTTTCAGCGCATTGTGTTCTGCGTCCTAAGTGGCTGTAGACCATTGCCAACCAATCTTCACTGTGTCGTGTCTCCTGTACAGTAGAGAATGCGTTCAGCTTGCCAAATTGACATAAATCTTTGATTGCTAGCGGTGTGACTCTGAAGTGCTGTACTGTATATATGCAAGTTTTCTCCCTAACAAACTGCATAAGTCACGAAACATTCTGCACCATCATAGGCAACCATGGTAGCACCCAAAAGGCAGAGGAAGATGTTAACCATTGCACAAACGGAACTTCTGGACATGATAAAGGAAGGTAGAAGTTATGTGAGTGTTTAAACAAAAGAGAAAAGTGTGAAAATCTTAATGCCTATCTGAAAAAAAAATTGTGTAGTGAGGGGTTTTACAGCCTTAAAACATCTATAATAATTGTAAAAAATAAAGCTGACTACTTTGCGGATTTCACCTATTGTGGGCTATTTTACAACGTAAACTCCAGCAATTAACGAGGGACCACTCACTGTAAATCAAATTTTATATATTTGCATTTATTAAGCAAGAATTGCATTACATTACAAGTGAAAGTTCAAACATTTACAAAGGATTTCTATTTTAATCAAAGGTTTATTGTAAAAAATTCTATCCAACAACAAATCCTGAAAATAAAACGCTTCAAAGTTTCCATGAAAATATGAAGCTAGAACACTAAAATATGTTGTTTTCAACCATGTAAATAACCAGAAATCATTCGTCACCATCACATTTTAAAGTGTTTTTGAAAGATCATATTTCTCAAATGAATAGAGTAATGATCTTGAAAATGCAGCTTCATATTAAATAAAAAAAGAGCACATGTCTCTCCGCTACTCACCCGTTTGCACTGGCTGCCAGTTGTTGCTCGCATCACATTCAAAGCTCTGATGTTTGCTTACAAAGCGACCTCTGGCTTTGCTCCTTCTTATCTGCTCACTTCTGCAGATATATGTGCCCTCCAGAAACTTGCGTTCTGTGAATGAACGTCGCCTCGTGGTTCCATCACTAAGAGGGAAGAAATCACTTTCCCGAACTCTCGCATTCAATCTGCCCAGTTGGTGGAATGAACTCCCTAACTACATCAGAACAGCAGAGTCACTTGCTGTCTTCAAGAAACGACTAAAAACTCAACTATTTAGTCTCCACTTTCACTTCTAATCTGCAACTGCCTCTCTGGCTATACCACTAACTGTACTCTCTCTCTCTCTCTCAAAAAAAAAAAAAACATTACTAATGCTTTGCTTCTTAGACTTTACACACCTGAAACTTGTCTATAGCACTTGTTCACTGTTGCTCTTATAGTTGTGTAAATTGCTTCCTTGTCCTCATTTGTAAGTCGCTTTGGATAAAAGTGTCTGCTAAATGACTAAATATAAATGTAAATAAATAACTAATATACTAAAATACATTATAATAGGAAACAATATTTTTCATAACCCCATTTCCTGGTAAAATTCTAAAAAAAAACAATAACTAGCTTTTGTAAGATATTTTGATGTTTACAGTGCACTGTACTCAAAAATCTATCTCTATCTGTTAGTGTGTGTGTGTGTGTGTGTGTGTGTGTGTGTTGTGACATACTGGCAGTGCCATTTAATGACTGCAATCAACCATTTACAAACACAAACACACTGTTACAAGAAAATCCACAATTCCCATCCGAGCATCCCCTGAGAATTTGTGCTATTTTTAAATACAAAGACAAAAAAAGTAAGAAAAAGGTGACAGAAATAGTTGCTACAAAAAAAAAATGAATAAATCAGGCTTGTTGGTGGTGAAGGGCATATTTTTTACATGAACCGGCACAGATTTACTGCGGTACTCCAGATATGACTTACAGTTCATCAGAATTATTAAAAAAACAAGCTAAGCTAATAAAAGGCCTCAAGCAGGATGTTATTTACAATACAAAAGTGATATTGAAAATAAAATGATAGCGTCCGCGTGTGCTACAGTCACAATCAATTTCCAACGTAATATACCAAAACTTAGTGTGAAGAACTTGTTTAAAAAAAAAAAAAAACACTAAATAAATTTTCCAGTTTACATTTACATTTAGTCATTTAGCAGATGCTTTTATCCAAAGCGACTTACAAATGAGGACAAGGAAGCAATTTACACAACTATAAGAGCAGCAGTGAACAAGTGCTATAGACAAGTTTCAGGTGTGTAAAGTCTAAGAAGCAAAGAATTAGTAATGTTTTTTTTTTTTTTTTTGAGAGAGTACAGTTAGTGGTATAGCCAGAGAGGCAGTTACAGATTAGGAAGGAAAGTGGAGACTAAACAGTTGAGTTTTTAGTCGTTTCTTGAAGACAGCAAGTGACTCTGCTGTTCTGATGTAGTTAGGGAGTTCATTCCACCAACTGGGCAGATTGAATGTGAGAGTTCGGGAAAGTGATTTCTTCCCTCTTAGGGATGGAACCACGAGGCGACGTTCATTCACAGAACGCAAGTTTCTGGAGAGCACATAAATCTGCAGAAGTGAGAGCAGATACGAAGGAGCAAAGCCAGAAGTCGCTTTGTAAGCAAACACATCTATTTTTAGTTACAAATGCGTGCAAAATGGTCGCACTGTTGAGTCCAGAAATGCGCCAAAAATCCTACACAACGGTAATACACCGAAAAAAAAAAGATTCAAAGATGATTCCTTGGATTTGCTACATTTTTTAATGTGGTTGTAAACAATTTATTTGGGCTGATTTTAAACAAACAAATTAAGTTGAACATTGCTACATTTTATTTGTTTGTTTAAATTCAACACATAAATTGTTTGCAACAATTTTGCAGACATTTTTATCAGTGTAGTTTGATTGCGGTGTTTACATGTCTGTACTGCACGTCAATAATGCCACTAAATTCGGCATACTCCACATCTTAGCTCGATTTCTGTTTAGTTCGATTATGACTTTAGTCGGATTAAGCTGATCAAAATTCGCTGTTTACATGGTAGACTCTTAATTAGGCATGGGACGATAACAGTTTAAGGTATACACAGTTTGGAAAAGTCAAGGTTTTAAAACCGCCAACATGTTTTGTAATACCGTTCCTAAGGTACGTGTAAGATTTATTATTTACTTTTTTGTGTTTGTTTTTTAGGACAACAGTATCTCTAGCAGAAAAGAGATCCAAAGATGCCATCTTAAAGAAATCAGTGTTTTTGAAACTAATGAAGACAGCAGAAGTCGTTGATTCATTTTCAGTATTCAGCCTGACGTGTTTACTGCTCCAAAATATTATAAAATGTTTCACAAAATGAAATATATTGTATTCAAAAGGGAAAAAAAGTTTAGTTTTTTACCCAGACATTTAAAGACATATTTTAGAGCAGTGGACACAATACCGTGATATCTTCATTGAAGCTTATCATGTACCGGCCCATGCCTAGTCTTAACAAGAGTATTGTCTAAATCACGTTAAAATCAGATTATTGGTGTCCATGTAAGCGAACTCAAATGACAGGGTTTGTAAACTTGTAAAGTGTTTATAATAAAGAAAACAAATCTGAGAAGCAAATGAAGGATATATTCCTTTACAGATCAACACACAGAAATCAACCATTAGTCTATTTTAGACATTTTTGGATGAAATACTATTTATTCACTGCATTTGTTTTTATTTCAGGGACAGATATTGTATGTTTCTGGTAGAACGTCCTGATGGTCCCTTTTCCAGATGTTAAAGGCCTGGTTTACGAATACAAATACACATTCAAACTATAAACAATGCTCAAATTAACACCAAAAAACAACCACAACAACTGACTGAAATGCTGCTTTCACCAATCAGCATCCAGGGAATATACACAGGATGCTAATCAGTGATTAACGTCAAACAATGAAGCTAACATTGCTGCTAACTGATCAATCATTGAAGAATAATAGCTAGAATCCTCTTCATTATTCGGTGTGGACGGAAGGCTTCAGACGTTTGTTTGCTTATTTAATTAGTCTTAATTGTCCATCTACACGTCTCACTCGAGCTCTTGTGAAAGCCGTTGTTTGTTTGTCTGTGTGAACGATCTGAGGCGCAGTGCGATCAGTTTATAACAGATCTGAAAGCAGGAACCCGATCTTCTCTAAGACGCTTCATAAATAAAAGGTTTAAGCGGGTCCTGAGAGCTTTACGGCTGTAATGAAGCGGTAGGTGGCTGGTCACGGTGCGTCAGGGTCTTTACTGGCTGCTGGATGCTTTATTGAATTCCAGTTCAATTCGCAGACAGCTTTACTGTCGGCTCCAACAGAACGTGCTCAATAACAAACACCCGCGAAGAGTTATTTACAGTCCGAGGCGTTCCTGACAGCCTCACAAAAACACCAACCGTCAGTCTGTCGCGCTCTCGGAGGCCCTTCAACATTCATGATATGCATTCAATGTCCAATAAATCAACAAAATGCTTTGATTCCGTTCGTTTTTCCAATGTGCATGTATTAGGGGTGGCCATCACATGATATGATCACAATATTTTCCCTCTGATAATAAGTAATTTCAGCTTTACGGATATGACATGTGCAGGAAAAACTCAAAACATTAATTCACTCAGGGAGTATATGCTAATTAGGGCTGCACAATATATCATTTTTAGCATCGATATCCCAATGTGTGAGTCTGCAATATTCACATCGCAGGGATCTGCAATGTAGTCAGGATTATAGTTGACAAGTCATTACAGTTGGCAACATCGTGGAGTAATTTCATATTTTAACCTTCGAGTGAAACTTTATTATTTGCATGTGTTTTTAAGGCCTGGCTGTAAGAATTAAGCAAACTTGAGCCATTGGGCACTATAAATTAAACATTTCTAGCTTAAAAATTACTTTAAAAATTATATAATTATTTACTTAATTACAGCAATAGTGTTATTATTATTATTATTATTATTGTTATTATTATTATTATTATTGTTATTGTTATTGTTATTATTATTATTATTATTATTATTGTTATTATTATTATTGTTGTTATTATTATTATTATTATTATTATTGTTATTGTTATTGTTATTATTGTTATTGTTATTATTATTATTATTATTATTATTATTATTGTTATTGTTATTATTATTATTATTATTATTATTATTATTGTTATTGTTATTGTTATTATTATTATTATTATTGTTATTGTTATTATTATTGTTATTGTTGTTATTATTATTATTATTATTATTATTATTGTTATTATTATTATTATTATTGTTATTATTATTATTGTTATTATTATTATTATTATTGTTATTGTTATTATTATTATTATTATTATTATTATTATTATTGTTATTATTATTATTATTATTATTATTATTATTGTTATTATTATTATTATTATTGTTATTGTTATTATTATTATTATTGTTATTGTTATTGTTATTATTGTTATTGTTATTATTATTATTATTATTATTATTATTGTTATTGTTATTGTTATTATTATTATTATTATTGTTATTATTATTATTGTTATTGTTGTTATTATTATTATTATTATTATTATTATTATTATTATTATTATTATTATTATACAGTGATTATTTAATTTCTGCTTCTGAATCCTGTTTGACTCCCCAGAAAATGATAAATTGTTTATTTGCATCTTTTGTCTGTTGTATTTAACTACGCTTGTCATTTTCTAAATTATATTTTATCAAATTTTATATTTTATGCAGATACGCTCCACTACAGAATCATCCAAACCGATCTGAAATGATCAATTCTTTACAGCTATTTAAGTCATCTGGTGAAATTGCATACAGTATATATCTTAATATACATCGCGTTGAATGAAAACATTGCAATGCTAGTTTTTTTCCAATGCAGCCCTAATGTTAACACGCCATTGGCACATGAACATTTCCTGCTTGTTATCAAACTACTTCATAACTTTAATCATTACTTAATGTTAAAACAGCTATCGGAACATTATTTATCAATATGTGACTCTTTTTGGATTATTGAAAGCTATAGAAATAAAAATGTAAAGCAGGAAATACGTTAGGACCATTGTTTTTGTTTACATCCCTCAAAATGGTTTATAATCATGCATTCCTGAATGTTGCAGGTTTTGCCTGTTTGGAAGAGGTACAATGTGTCATTTTTACTGTTGATCATAAGTTGGCAGAATTAACCTTTTAGATAGGGCCCTTTAGATGCTGTCACCAACATAACGAAAGGGTAGTCAATTTGTCCAGTCATGATTTATTTATTTATTTATTTATTACATATTTATTGCCACATCAGCATCTTATGGCTATTTCGTAGCCAAATGGATTTACATTAAAATATTACATGATAAAAACAAATTCATATTATATAAAAAAAATTACTTAGACAAATATATAAAATATAAATAGATAAAATTGACAAAAAAATTTATTCAAAGTTAAATATGGTTTTTCAGTTCTATTTTTGATAAAAAAAATTATGTAAAACTCTTCCTGGTGGAACCTTTTTAAAAATGACCATCAAAGTGCTCTCCTTATAAAAATGTTGTCTAATGGAATTTAAACTTCTACATTCCAACAAAATATGTTTGATGGTGAGAGCAGTCTGGCAGTTATTACATTTAGGTGATTCTTCGTTATTTATTAAATATGAATGTGTCAACCTAGAATGTCCAATTCGAAATTATAATTTGCTAAATGTCTTTCACTTATTTTCGGGTTAATTTCATATAATTTGTTGTTGATACAGTTGTCCCATTCTCTTTGCCATGTTTCGTTTATGTACAAATTTATGGTGGGTTTCAAGTCATCAGGAGGAATTAAACATTCGGTCACATTCAAGGAGATAGCCTTTTTTGCAGTTTCATCTGCCAGTTCATTTCCACGTAGTCCCATATGACCTGATATCCAACAGAAGATAAATGTTGAACTTCTGATTTTCTAGTGTTGTCATTCTCTTTAAAATCATGGACATTATGGGGTGATCATACTTAGAAGCTTCAAGTGCTTGAAGACAGGATTTGGAATCTGTGCAAATTAAAAAGTTACGATGGTCCAGTCATGATTTCTGCAGGTTTCATAAAGTCAAATTTAAGACTTTTTAAGGCCCTTTTAAGACCATCATGAATGAGATTTTAGACTTATACAGGACTAAACACTAAGGATTTTTGGTAATGGCCGGGTTGGATCAATGGAAACACATTTGGAAAAACAAATGTTATTTCTTAACCACATTTAATGTATTAAATGTATATTTATTATGAAGAAAACCAATATTCCCAAAAATATATTTGTTTGCTTTTGGTCCAAATGAATTGAGTATGACTCCTTTTTAACCTAATGCATATCTGGTATAAAACCGTATATTGCTATCATCATCATGAGGAAATGTGTAACTGTTTTTATTTTTATTTTCCTGATTTGCTGTAAAATGTCTAACAGCTGTTGTGAAATAATCATCTCTTTGCAATAAAAAAAACCCAATCTGGCCCTATATATATATATATATATATATACACATATATATATATATATATATACACATATATATATATATATATATACACATATATATATATATATATACACATATATATATATATATATATATATATATATATATATATATATATATATATATATATATATATATATATATATATATATATATATATATATATATATATATATAGATTAGGTAACATTACTTTGACAACTTTTAAAAATTAAGACATGTTTAAAATGATTAAAGACCTACAACACAATATTTCTGTAAATTTACTACTTTTTAAGGCCTAAAATTTTGTGTTTTAAATTTAAAACATTTTAAGACCCCACGGACACCCTGAGAGTGTATTGTTGAAAATTTCCAACACATTTTCTCAAAATTTGTGTCAATATAAGATTTGTCATCAAAAATCAACCCACTTGTCAAAACACAGAGAAAGTTGAGGCCAAAATAAGCCTCAAAATCAGCCCACAATGGTTAACATACAGTGCTCAGCATAGATAAGTAAACCCCTCACAAATCTCTCTTTTAAATTCATATTTTAATAGGAAGCTCTACAATATTATAATTGTGTATATACATTAGATTAGTCAGTACTGAAGCCACTCTGACAAAATAACTTACGATAACGGTTAAAAAAACAGTACATTCAGATTTATATGTTGTAGAAAATATTAAATACAAATTAAAAAAAAATAAAAAAAAAAAGGAGGAAAAAAAAAAAAAAAATCAAGAGAAGCCAAAAAAAAAAAAAAAATTGTTTTTATTTTTTGCAATATTTTGTATAAAATATAAATTGTATTATCTTTCCATTTCTAAATATGCTCTGTGATTAAAATATTATTTTAATAAATGTATTTGTTTAATAAATCTGTTTTTCTGAAATGCACCAAAACATATTGCCAATATTCGCTATATAAGTGGATAAACATATTCATTTTCAAAATGGGCTGTACTCAATTATGCTGAGCACTGTACATTGAAACCTGTTTATATTTTCCAAAACAGCTAACCAGAGTTATGGGATCAGAAAAATAATAATCTGTAAAATGTATATATATATATATATATATATATATATATATATATATATATATATATATATATATATATATATATATATATATATATATATATAGTGTACTTGCATTACTAAAACCCAACTTTACATTATGGATGAGTCAAAATGACACTCAAGGAAAGCATATGTGCACACAACCAAAACACGGTCTCCACACACACACACACCAAATAAACAAGCACAACCAACCACTATGACATGACACACTCATGTGTGTGTTAAAAGTCTGGGTGGGATTCAATACATTCATACCAACACATGCGTCATAGAGACAGTTCACCCAAAATAACATTTACTCGCCGCATGCCATTATTAACCTGTATACCTGTATGGCTTGTGTTTTTCTGGTTGCTTGATTTGTTTAATTGTAATTTAATAATTAGAGTAAGGAGTCAAAAACATTTTCACATTCTCCTAACTTTCTATGAATAGATAAATATGCAATTTCATATTTCTATATTTATTTACTTGTACTCGGGCTGCACGATATTGGAAAGATTAAAACTTTATGTTTTGCTTTTCTGCAATATATTTTGCAATAAAAGTAATTTCACCAGATGACTCGAATAGCTTTTTTGGGTGAACGAATTCATAATTTTAGGTTGTTTAGGATTATTCTACGTAACATTCTACATACTAACCAAATAACAAGCATAAATAAATACAAAAGAACAAAGATGCATGCAAATGAAATAAACAGTGCTTTTCTGATTTTCTGAGGAGTCGTATCATATTCAGACACAAAATAATTCCATTGAAAAATAAATTCATTGAATTATTAAATGCAAAATATTGCTGTATAGTATTCATTGTATATACATTAATTAAATGTAAACAATCTTTGTAATCTAAAGCTGCAAACGTTACAATTTCTTGCTTTTAAATTTTATTGAAATACTTAATACTCACAGGTCTAAAAACATGCAAATGATAACCTTTCACTACATTATGGACAAACTTTGCAACAGCAAACTATTCAACTATAATAAAGACTGGACATTGCGCATGCTATGATTTGACTTTTGCATGTGTACATTATGATATCGATGCTGATACAATATATTGTGCAGCACTAAAATGCTGCAAGTACCGTCCTCAAGGGAAAATGTGCTTTATGCAATGGCAAAGTTACTTAAAGCTTGAAGCATCCGAATCGGTACTTACTCAGTATCAGTGGATCACTATGACAAGGAATTGGTACTCGGTATCAGCTGCAAAAGTCCTGATCGAAGCATCCCTAATATATGCGTGTATGTATTTATTATGTAAAATTCTGTCGTTTTAGTTTTTTTACTTATAAAATTAGCCATTTGAGATATTTGAGACAGAATTTTAACTTGTGTGTTAACTGTTAAATAAATATTACATCAATTAAAATTAATTTAATTAAGACATTAATTCATTTCATTACTTTTATTTTATGAATTCATTTTCTACCTAAAATGTTATATTATAGTTTTAAATATCCAGTTTTATTTAGATATTTTATATAAAACTTTAAAAAAATGTTTGAACCTGACAAGCAACATAAATTGTCCATTTAAAAAAGGGAAAATTAAACCATTACGATAATCTTTTTACTCATTGTCAGCAATATTTGGCATCAAAATGCTTTTATTTTTAGCTTTTTTAGGGAAGGATTTGAGTTGAAATTGAGATTTGTTTTTCTGAACACTTCTGAAGCTCTCCTGGAAAAGCATGACAGGTTATTTGGACTCTTTTCACATCTCTAGACTTAAAATCCTCCATTTCTGCTCAAGGAGAAACACTTGAGACCTGAATGAGACGTGGAGTGATTTTCCAGTGGAAGTGTGCAGTTACAGTAGCAGACGGCTGCGGTCGGGACTCTAAGTAAAAACAGTGGTCTGCTGTTTTCTCCGGCCGCAGCAGTAATGATATAATGGAGGTATCGGGTCCCTGTGGGCCCCCGTCCGGCAGCGTTTAAAGGACAGAGACGTTCTGCTCTAATCACCCCAAATAGCTGCAATCAGACTGCGTGCCAGCTCTTATATTTTCTGCGTTATGTATTTACAGAGGAGACATGGGAGAAAATGACTCGAGTGCCACATATCAAATGACACTCCAAAAAATAGGGAGATATTGAAATGCACTGAGAAACTCTGACGCCCCCTTCTGGAGGAAGATGATTTTAATTATTCTGTTAATCTTTTTATTCCACATGCAGTTTAATACTACCTATCATTTTAATTTAAATTAAAAGAAAAATAGTTTAATAGGCCTTCTCCATGATGAACTGATGCCAAATTAATTAAATACACACATAAATAAAAGTGTTTCTCACAAAAAAAAGAAAAGAAATTGTCATATTTAGATTTTAAAAAGGTAAAGTGTCATTTAAAAAAAAAAATTAAACCAATTATCTACAGTAAATAGAGAAAACTACTTGTTTTGGTAAAAATCTAAATGTTGTATAACCATTCTGACAGGTAAAAAGTATTGTTAAAGGGGAAATGAAGCACTCAAGTTCACCTTATTTTGTGCATCGAATTCCACTTTAATGAATATTTATTAAACAAACTCCATTAATGTAACCATTTAGCAGAAAGCGGCATGTTTTTTCCCTTTTAATTACCGATTATTTGATGCACTTTGTTTATTACGCTGCCTGACTGCCTGTCAGTGATTGTAACAGACTGAACACAGACATTGGACAGCCTAATTTAACATAATGCATGAAGTTGTGGACGAGCATCACAGAGCTGGTGCAAATACAACACATACAAACATTTAAGAGTCTTCAGCTGTGTATTTTTCTTTTGTTAATACCTCTCGTTTGATGCGCTGTGGTACACTCTTTCATGCTGCTCCAGCGCTGCCTGACGAGGGGACTTACATTCAGACTAACGCAACGATTAAAATTAAGTCACGTCTGTGTGGATTATGTCAAGACATATTCCCTTATCAAGTCAATCAACTCAATCTCTCAACATGTATGAAGGATAAAAACCTGCCTTAAGAAACACCGTGCTGATCTTAGTTTGGTTTGAACACGAGCAGAGGTGAGGGGCTGTAGCAGTGAAAGGTGAAAGTATCCGCCCCCATTACGTCAGCACCGGACTTGGTTGAAACCACAGGCAGCGTAATACAGCGAGTGAATCATTACTGTTGTAATCGGGGCGAGTACTTTCACATAAAATATATAGAAATTTAAAATTCCTCTCAGCCATCTTGAAAAAACTGGTGATGTTTCCTCCTTATCTATTAAATTCTATACAATGTATGCAAAACTAATATGAAAAGGTTAGATAAAAACTAAATATAGAAATCAAATGATCAGACATTTAAATCAGACAACCACCTGAAACACCCCAGCAACCATTTAACATCAACCTAGAACAATTAGAAACTGCTTGACAAGAATACCCTAGCAACCCTCTCAATCATCTAGAGAAGTGGTTCTCAAACTTTTAAACCAGCGACCCACAATGTAAGATCGTCAAGAACTCGCGACCCCCCACTACCAAAGCATATACAAACAATAAAAATAGTTTTTTTTAAGCTGTTCACAATATTTTAACTATATTTACTATACATTACAGGGCTCAAAATTCGAAATTGTTTCTAAGACAAAATCTGTCAGTGTTGTTTTCATTCTCGTCTTCAGCGCTTTACATTTTCACGGTTGTAGCTTCTGTCATCTGAAGACAGGAGGCGTTGACTGAGTGACTGACAGCTGATTTTAACCAATCATTCGTGTTCAGTTCTTAGAGCAGTGGGCCAATAAAAAGAGCGCGAAGGCGGGGCAAGCCGTTGAAGGCTTTGTTTACTGCGGCAGGTTGACATGACAACAGTTTTTAACTGTTCCTGAGCGCTGCATTTCAAGTACAAAGATGCATTCTGCCTGAATGTGTCCTAAATACTTTATGAATCAGTAATATCTTTTTAAAAATCTGAAAATATTAGCTTTCACTTGTAATACTGAAAAATATTTATTATAATTACTGAAAATTACACAATTTTTAAATCACTCTCGCGACCCCTTGAAATTATTCTACGACCCCTGCAGGGGTCGCGACCCCCAGTTTGAGAACCACTGACCTAGAGCAGTGGTTCCCAAACTGTGGTACATGTACCACAAGTGGTACGCAGGCTTCCTTCTAGTGGTACGCGGAGGAAGCGCTGGATAATTAAAGTAAAAACATGAGCACACTTTTAATGACGTGTACGATAACACCAATGTGATCAGTAAATTGATTTTAATAGGCTAAACCTTTTATTTTACTTTCAATTGTCTAGTGTTTGTTATGTATTCTATCATTTGAAGCTTATTTCCTCTCCATTTCTGTAACGATTGTTGGGGGAGTATCCCCTATTTTTTATATCCCAATGTTCACAGGTATAGTTTAATCATTTGCTTTTATGACACAAATAGCCTACTCTAACGCGCAGTAAACAGATCTAATTTCTAATTTAAATATGCAAATCTAATTCAAATATCTAATACAAGTTAATGTTCAGATTTTAAAGATATACAAATAAGTCGTTGCTATGTACATGCATCATACATTTCAAAATTTATCAAAAAGATTTAATACGAGTATGATGACATATAGCCTATATTTATGATGTCCAAGGAACATTTCCAGGTTGATGAATAGGCTACTACTATATGATAATACTTTACATTTAAGTACAGCAGTTTTCTTTTTACTTTTTAAGAACAGTGTCATTTTTAATTAACTATTAAAAACAGTTTAATTTAAACGTTGACGTTTTATTTATTTTTAGCTGCAAGCACACAACAGTGTTAATGTTCAAACTAGTTATAATGTTTAAAGTGGCTGACAATAATACATTTTCTTAATAGTAAGAATTAACCACGTTTTTGAACTGTGCAGAGCTGTAACTGCTTAATTAGGCCTACTATGCTACTATATTTCAATACTGGTCATCATGGTGGTAGTTGGTGTAAAAAGAACTTCTAATCTAGAATATTCTTGTAATTGCTTGACAAACAACCTTAACAACAACAAACGCAAAATATCCTAGCAACCCCCTAAAACAAGCATACAATACACCACAGCAACCACTTTAACAGAAACTAGCTGAAAAAGTTATTAGAAATAGCCAAGAGCGCCATATGAATCACTTAAAGTCACTCTGAACAATTTAGTTTGTGCTTTCACCACAATATGCTAGTAATTGGCTAATTAACTACTAATCAAAAACCGCTAAAAATCCCACTTTACATCCTAATAATCTACATCTTCATTTTCAATTAACTAATGATGATTAGCAAGTCCATTTGTACGCTGTTCTTGCGTATTTAAACTTGAATAAACCTTATCTGTAGCATACCTCCATTCCAGCAAAGTTTACCATTGATTAAAACATCTGCAGCTTTCATTTTGTTAACGGAGAACAATCAACAATAATAAGGCCTACCATTTTGGCGATCTTTAACATGGCGTGGTCGCGTTGACGCGAAGTTCAGGTGAACAGATGGTCTCTTCCACTTTACTAGTTACTACTAGTAGTTATAACAGAAAATAAACATAAACGAATATCAAAGGTACTTGCTGAGACATAAAACATCCCATTTACTCGCTTGGTCAGCGTTCCAACCGCTATCAGACGTCAGTAAAACAGCTGAAAACAATGTCACGTGACTTACCTCAGGAAAGACGGTCATATTATCCAGTCAGGAAAATAACAATAAACTGGAGCATTTTGATAAATTTACGCGCCTACTTATTATTTTAAAAAGTATTTTATTAAACTGTACGTGATATGTTTGAATAATCTGTCGTGTAAACAATTTATGACTTTTAAATAAATATATTTAAAAGTATTTCTTCATTAGGTTTATAATATAACATTTAAATAGGATGTGGCTTAAATATTGATTTGGATACTGAATTAAATAAAGAGATTGTTAATCAAGATCAAATTAGAACATGCTTGACATTTGTGTCAATGCTTCACCATACCTACTAACTTCAATAAATATGTTTTTATCCAAAGGTCCACTCCAACGCATATTTGGGTAATGAGGATGAATATAGACAAAACCCAGACCTGAGTTAAAATATAACGAAAATCCCAATGTTCATCCATATTTTTGTTTCAACCTATTACTGGATTCATTTTACTAAATTTTTTAAGGTAGCAGAACAAATCTAACATGAAAATAGACACTACTCAAAAGCTTGTCTGATAGGGTGCTTCTTTTCAAACTAATCCAGTATTGGCGGCTCATTTGTACACACTAAAAAAAATTGTAAACACTGCATTATTTCTAACCAAATTTGAGTAAACTATAGCCAAACCCAATGGTTGGTTTTGTCCATATTTTACTCAACTTAGGGTGAAAATAACACATTTTTTAAGAATACACCAATGACATTTTGACAGCCTAAAATGCAAACTTTTGAAATGTTTTACGGTGCAATTTCTTTAAAAGATTCACTTATGGTCTATAATTAAATTCATGTTATAAAACACGATTTTGTGAAATGTTTATATCACGTACAACTCCAAAAACCTAAGGCATGAGTGAGTATCAAGGCTACATGATAGGCACTTTTTCAAAATGGTTTTCTATTGGCAGTGAGAGTTTCGTATGATATAATCGCGTTATAATCTCCTGCAGCAACTTACATTTTGACGTAGCGATTTGTGCTCCTGCAGTTGGAAAAAAGTGGAAAAAGCACCTGAAGTCATGAGCTCCAGCACCAAGAACATTAATACAGTGGTTGCCTAGCAACATAAACAGCACAGTGCACTGCTCTTCAAGCCAACAAGAAGCGAGTATAAAGGGGCGGTTCACATAAACATGTTTATCATTTCAAATGCTCTACTTCTACATTCTTTTTCAATGTAAACATGCTTGACGAACATGTGATTGTTGAAATTGCGTCTTTTGAAGTAACGCACCTTTGAGCAACACGTTTTTTAGATGCAGTATGAAGTTAAAAGAACTTAAACTTTCCCAGCTCAATACTGTCAGTTACAAGTAGTGGACCAATCAGAAGAGCGCGGATGTGGGACAACAATCACAAGTTTCTGTTTGTGTCTATATAGCATTATGCTTTTATGCTGCCCTTTTCAATTAGTTTTAGCTATGTCTCATGTTTGTAAAAGCACATTCGATGAGATAATAAACAAAAATGATGGATTACAGCACTATATGTTCACAGACGTTTAATATTTCCTTTTCTTAACGCCATCTACTGACCTGGCATAAGATTATGTATAGCATTTTTGGTTGTTTTTGTGGATTTGTGTCAATGGGGATTGACAACTTTGCCATCTGTAAGTAAAACTTTTAAAAAACACACACAAAAAAAAACCTTGACAGTGTTGTCAATTAAACGTCCCCTGAAAAACAATATTTTCTGATTTAGCTTTCTTCATAAATCCAGTTCAAACCCAAACAGAGCCCTGAGTTACCTGCAGAAACGCTTTGTTTGGACTCCACTAAACTGGCACCACAGTCTGGACTCTCCTCGACGCCAGAACGGTTAGGATTTCAACAATGCAAAGCATACGCTTATGAAAATAATTACCTAACCTTGAGTTCAGGGGCTTCTTGGCTGCAGATAGAGAGACCAGACGCAGCGCCAGGTAAAGTCTGCAATTATAACCTCTGTCAAAACTCACTCTTGTGCACAACGCTGGAGAAAAACCCAATAAAAGCCCATTGAGGATCAAGGATTCCTGCTCCCAGAGGCCTGTCTATCTCCAACTGTAATCTATGAAGAATCACAAGCGTCTTTTCAGACAGACGGGCACCCGGGAGGAAAACTGTATCACTTTCTGAAACTAATTAGTCCTGTATATGAGCAATCAGAAGAAATACAACAGCTGGCCAAGAAATATATTTGCCTTCCATTGGTGAAAGACAGCCAGTGGAAAGAAACGGAGGAATACCTGGTGTTATTCAGGAGGGCCATTCAGGGGATCAGATGTGGGACAAATATAGACGCTCGGGAGTCTCGTTTTCATCTTCAGCTGACGCACACATGCATTAAGAGCTCAGCCAAGAATAACAAAGGTGAATCTTTATAAAACTTGACAGGGGTATGTCTGTGTTATTTTTATGTCCTATATATATAAAAAAATTTAAATAATAAAATATGCAAGAATTTTATATTATTTATATTATTTTATTGACAATTATTACTAAAATAAAACTATAATTATGCTTATTAATAATTGATTGTATTATTGAAACTGCAGGTTAACAATGTTTATATACAGTATAATTCCTTCTTTTTGATTGTAACTTTAACTTAATCTGATTGTAATGCAATAATGTGCACCTTTTGTCAAGCTGCTTTGAAACAATAATTAATCTAAAAAGCACTACAACTAAACTTGAGTTTATTGAATTAACAATTATCAATATAATAAAACTTTCAATATGAAAAGATAGTATTATAAAATTAGATAGATGTGAATTTAGGATCTTTTCCGTAAGATTAGGAAAATATTTTGTGGCAGATATTTACTCCAAAAACCCAAAATAAGGAAAAAAATTATAAAATCGTAGTCTTTACACATGCATCATGCACAATTTATTATATTACATTTAATGAAATGATACTTTTATATATTGGTATTTTATAATCTAATTAAAATCTAAGAATCACTCTTGGAAATGTTAAAGACTAATGCAAATTCAAAATATATATTTTATATATTCTCTCTCTCTCTCTCTCTCTCTCTCTCTCTCTCTCTCTCTCTCTATATATATATATATATATATATATATATATATATATATATATACATATATATATATATATATATATATAGTTGAAATCAAAATTATTAAACCTACTTTGATTTTTTTATATATATTTCCCAATAGAAAGGAAAGGAAAATTTCACAGTATGTCTGATAATATTTTTTCTTCTGGAGAAAGTCCTATTTGTTTTATTTCGAGTTTCGATAGTCTACAGAACAAACCATTGTTATACAATAACTTGCCTAATTACCCTAACCTGCCTAGTTAACCTAATTAACCTAATTAAGCCTTTAAATGTCACTTTAAGCTGTATAGAAGTGTCTTAAAAAATATGAAGTCAAATATTATTTACTGTCATCATGGCAAAGATAAAATAAATCAGTTATTAGAGATGAGTTATTAAAACTATTATGTTTAGAAATGTGTTGACAAAATCTTCTCTCCGTTAAACAGAAATTGTTGTATATATATATATAAATAAATGTATTTATTTACAATTATATAATATTATGCACAATTATAAATAAAATATATAATAATTATATACAATTTAAATTATAAAATTATTAATTTAAGGCTTAATGTTTTAAACTGTCATGCAACGTAATGTCACAGAAAATATCTTAAATAATTCTTAGATTTTCTTTATGCAAATTGTACTTGTAAATTATTGGTTAGAGAGTCACCCTTAATATTGTATAAACGGATACTACAAATACTGAAAAAATAACAAATTTCATTACTTACATTGTCCTAATCCTGCATAGGATTATTATATGAACATCATATTAAAACACTTTCTTTACTGTAAATGATTAAAGTTTGTATAATAAAGTACTGTATCATTCAGAAAAGTAATCAGTTACATCAGGATAAATAAATGAATAACGTAAGAGCATTACCTGTATGATCTTTGACTTGTGCAAGACATGTTTAACGTGTTTTTTTTTTTTTTTGTCAAATACGATTTACAGGCACTCATCTACTGACACGTCATCCTGTAATTACACTATTAACCAGCAGGGGACACAGTTTTACACTTAGTAAATTAAGGATTGAAGCATAACAGAGGCAGAATGAGGAGCTCAGCGTGACAGAGGATCAGTTAAATTCAAAAGTGAACAACTCAAGACTTTCAAAGATCATTTCACACAAAAAATGATCAGCAATCGTGAAGGTCTGATCAATAGCTGTCACTGTAATCAAAATAATGTGATGGGGTCAGCGTGAGGTGACAATTACATATGTGAAGAAAACAAGTTTCATTTCAAATGCAAATATGTTTAAAAGATACAGGCCCATAAACAGTTACATTTGGAATGGGAAATAGATAAGATATGGATACGGTAATAGATATAGATACGGCAAAAAAACAACTGACGCCAATTTATTGAATTTTTATTGACTTTTTAAAACGGGAATGGTCTGAAGATGATTGGAATCACATTTGCTGAAAATCTGACTAGTGGTTTAGGACTTTGTCTTTTAATCTAAATGATCAATTTAATGACGATTCTGCCATAATTGGTAGTGATACAGATTTCGAAATCAAACATGGCAAACTGGTTTTATGCTTGTTAAACTTGATATTTTACTCCATATCAAAAAAGACCAGATTTGTGATTTTTGGATAAACCGTTAAAACAATTTGTTAAAAAGTTGAAACCTTTTTCCCTGTTTCTACAGACCACTGGGTGGCACTGTGCCAAAACGGTGCAAGCAATCTCAGACCATGAATCTAACAAAACACACCAAATTTGGTCTGAGTACACAAAAGAATTTTAGAGATATAGTCTCATGTCTGATTTGGCTAGCTACAGGAGTCAATATGAGTGAAAGTTTTTATAGTGGTGGCGCTAGAGAGCTCCAGATTTGCTGTAGTTAAAGTTCAGGCATTTCTGTATCTATTTGCCAAAATTCAACATTTTTTTACCATATATTAAGTTTCTACACAACTGTCTCCACCACTTAACTAAGCTATATATTCAATTCCTCGAGAATCAGAGTTCTGTTAACGCAGAAAACACTTTATTATCTGTTCATCTCAATCTTGTGTTGTATTAGAAGCATTTATGTGTATCAACACCAATTATTTTACTCTTATTACATTTTTTTCCCACTGGAATGGTCTGCAGATTGGAGTCAAATTTGCTGAACATCTAACCACTGGTTTAGAAAAAGTAGCTTTTCAAATAAATCTAAAAGATCAATTTTATTTGACAATTTTTTTATTGTTATTTATACTTTTTTATTGGTTTTGCTACAAATATTGAAATCAAAAATTCAAGAACACGGGAAAGATATTTTCTGCTTGTTCAACTAGATATTTTACTCCAAATCAAATGAGACCAGACTTAACGGATGAACCGTTAAAACAATTTGTTAAAAGATTGACACTTTATCCCCTATTTCTCCAGATTAATAGGTGGCACTGTGCCAAAACGGTGCAAGCAACATCAGATCATGAATATAACTAAACACACCAAATTTAGTCCCAGAACAAAAAAGTGTTGTGGAGATAAAGCCTCATGTCTGATTTGGCTAGCTTCAGGAGTAAACACGAGTGCAATTTTGAGCATGTGGTGGCGCTAAAGAGTTTGAGTTAGACACTTCAGTTTTGCTGTGGTAAGTTCAGGCATTTCTGTATCTGTGTGCCAAAATTCAACATTTCTTACTTTATTTACCACACATTAAGTGTCAACACAACTTTGGTTCTCCATGCCTGATTTAAGCTATATATTCAATTGCACAAAAATCAGAGTTCTGTTAACGTATAAAACTCTTTATTATCTGTTCATCTCAATCTTGTGTTGTATTAGAAGCATTTATGTGTGTCAACACCAATTATTTTACTTTATTAATTTTTTTTTCCCACTGGAATGGTCTGCAGATTGGAGTCAGTTTTGCTGAACATCTAACCAGTGGTTTAGAAAAAGTAGCTTTTCAAATAAATCTAAGAGATCAATTTTATTTGACAATTTTTCTATTGGTATTTATACTTTTTAATTGGTTTTGCTACAGATATTGAAATCAAAAATTCAAGAACACGGGAAAGATATTTTCTGCTTGTTCAACTAGATATTTTACTCCAAATCAAATGAAAGCAGACTTGTGATTTTTGCATAAACAGTATAAAACCACATACACAACTTGTTAAATTTTTTTTCCCTGTTTCTCCAGATTACCAAGTGGCACTGTGCCAAAACTGTGCAAGCAACCGCAGTTCATGGATGTAACAAAACACACAAAAAAGTACGTAAAAGTGTTGTGGAGATATTGCCTCATGTCTGATTTGGCTAGCTTCAGGAGTCAAGTTTAATTTTGAACGTGTGGTGGCGCTAGAGAGTTTGAGTTAGAGACTCCAGATTTCCTGTGGTAAAAGTTCAGGCATTTCTGTATTTGTGCGCCAAAATATTTTTTTTACCATATTTACCATACATTAAATGCCCACATAACTTCGGATCTCCATTCCTGATTTAAGCTATATATTCAATTTCTCAAAAATCTGAGTTCCATTAACACTTTATTATCTGTTAAACTCAATCTTGTGTTGTATTAGAAACATAATGTGATGTTTTTAATACATAATCCCTCACAAAAACATTTCACCAATATAATATATATATATATATATATATATATATATATATATATATATATATATATATATATATATATATATACACATACATACATTAAGTGTCTTCTACATTGTAAAAGCACTATACATATAAAGGTGAATTGAATTGAATTGAATTATATATATATATATATATATATATATATATATATATATATATATATATATATATATATATATATATATATATATATATATATATAATTTTTCACTGGAATGGTCTGAGTCAAAAATGCTACAAAAAAATAATTCAACCAGTAGTTGAGGACTGTAAAAAGGTAGCTTATGAAATAAATCTAAAATATTGATTTTATTTGACAATTTTGCTATAATTGGTATTGCTACAGATATCGAAATCAAAACTTCAAGAACGACACGGGAAAAATGTTTTCTGCTTGTTCAACTAGATATTTTACTCCAAATCAAATAAGACCAAACTTGTGTTTTTTGGCTAAACTGTTAAAACATGTTAAAAAGTTGCCACCTTTTCCTTTATTTCTCCAAACCACTAGGTGGCACTGTGCCAAAACTGTGCAAGCAACCTCAGACCATCAATCTAACAAAACACACCAAATTTGGTCTGAGTACACAAAAGTGTTGTGGAGATATAGCCTCATGTCTGATCTGGCTAGCTTCAGGAGTCAATATGAGTGAAAGTTTGGACACGTGGTGGCGCTAGAGAGTTCCAGATTCCAAACTCCATTGCTGCATCCCAATTTGCATACTATCCATCCTAAATAGTATTTGAAAGTAGAATTAGTATGTCCCAAATCGTAGTTTGTTGGAAAGAGTGTGCCAAAGGTTCCCGTATGGTTTACTATTTCCGGTAAAAACTCAGTGTAGAAGCGTCCATACTCTAACCGCTGATATTACCCACAATACATTGCGCGTAGGACGTGAATTCGATTAGAACTACAAACGTGGGTGAAAAGTGTAAACAAACTACAAACATGCGAGACCAACCGTCAAGTAGAGAGGCTTCGGTGAAGATGTTTTAGTGACTGTTAATTAATATCTAGCCCACTGGAACATGTTTTAATCACGTTTTCTGTTATATTTCATCTGCAACAACAATACTGAACTTGTATAAAGACGTGTTTGGACATTAACGTCTGAATTCAGAATTATCCAAACACCTGAGGAGATTTCTCTGCATGAAAGACTCGTGAATGGGAGATTAACCTGCTGCTGCTGCTGCTTCTCCAATAAGGTAGAAAATTAAACATGAAATAAATGTGGATGATGTGTGGATGATTGACAGGGCTCATAACTAAGCAACACAACGATCTGTTAACGAGGAAGTAGCATGTCCCCAAAGCTTGCATACTCTTCTGTTACACACTCAAAAGTGTGTACTTTTCCTTCACAAAAAAAGTACATAATTTTAGGGTGCAGTATAATTACGCGAATTGGGACGCAGCACATCACTAAATTAAGCTATATATTATATTATTTTTAAATATATAATAGATAAACTTTAGACAAAGTAGATAACCAATCTATTATCTGAAATAAATAAACTTTATTATCTGATAATCTCAATCTTGTGTTGTATTAGAAGCATAAATGTATCGTTTTTAATACATTATCCCTCACAAAAACAAATAAAATACCAACTACACCCTTAATAATCTTTGCTGCCTGCTCAAGTATGGAATCATTTTTGTGCCAATAAGAATGAATGTAACTTTATAAAACATTTTTGAACTTTTGTAAAAATTGTTTAACTGGGTAAAACCTCTGAATAATTTTAAAATAAATTTCTTTAATTTTATTTGTTAAAAAATATTTCTTTATTATTATTTCTAAAAAGCATACAGATTTCAGAGGAAATGGCCTTACAAACGATATTAAATTCTTTTTTACATAAAGCACGACGTATTGCAGACCGCAACAACTTTCCGATATGCGCGCCACTGACGTCATCGTCTGTGCTTCCAGGTCAGAGAGCAACTGTCCATCAAAAGCTCAATAGCCAATCAGTGTAGATCGCTGTTAAGCCCGCCCCCACGAGAAGTTTGTGCCAAAACAGCAAACGAAAATTTACGAAGCGTAAGCGAAAACTGTGGCAACGCATTCAAAATCCATGATTCGCGAAAACGATTCTTTGAAAATCATTAACAAAGAATGAAGCATATTTGAAGAGCATGTTAAATTCGTGCGACTGAGTTCATTTTTTTGTTTTCATTGTGTTTTTCTTCTTTTGCAGTGGCATATTTTTGATCGTTTCTTGGAAAGTTACGTTCAGTTTTATAAAGTTACGTTCATTCTTATTGGCACAAAAATTATTCCATACTTAAGCTAATTTAAAATGAGCTGAAACAACTCAATTCTTAAGTATTTTGGGGAGACAACTTAGTTGTTTTATGTTCAATCCACCTAAATCTGCAAACACGATTAACTTAATTGGTTTGTGTTGGTACAACATGAAGGAATTAAGCGAAACTCAGCATGTTTTTCAGGCAAAACTCCATAGTTTATTGCAATAATAAACCATTTGCAATGGAAAATATACACATGATTGGGTTTTTTTTTTCTTGCAGAACTGAGTTCAAGAGGTAGAGGTAAAAAATAAACAATAGAACCAGATGAAACAGAGTTTCAAAACAGAAAAGATACAGGGAAAGACATTGAAACAGAACAGAGTAAGTCAGTATGAAGCGGAGTGTATTGCAGTCAGTGTATTGCTTTAAAATACAGTATATTGTGCTGTAAAATATATCTATGTAATGTAATGTACGTTACAGTACGGTATATTAGATTATAGCAGGGGTCACCAATCTCGGTCCAGGAGGGCCGGTGTCCCTGCAGGGTTTAGCTCCAACTTGCCTCAAGACACCTGCCTGGATGTTTCAAGTATACTTAGTAAGACCTTGATTAGCTTGTTCAGGTGTGTTTGATTAGGGTTAGAGCTAAAATCTGCAGGACACCGGACCTCCATGTGCAAGTTTGGTGACCCCTGGATTATAGGAACAACCACACATGTCGTTCTTTGATCATAACCCAGCATATGTATTAAGAATGGCTAAAGATTGTACGTCATTCATATGTACCTACTTTTTACAGTACAGTACTGTGTTTAACAGTAAACAGCACACGTGTGAATATAGTCATTACATTTTCAGTGCAAATGCTCATGACAGCATTTTGTTTGTGATTGAATGTGATTTATGTTCATTCCTGAAAATCACCTCCGTTTAAAAGTCTCAGAAATATACAGTCAGCACATTAATTCGGACTATTAAGAAACAAAAACAAACTGTTGAACAGAAATAAGCGCAAGGTTCAGGTCACCGTCATTTGGACAGCATTTGAGTTCACCAGCAGAGGGCGACACAACACCACAATCATGCTCAATCTGCAAAGGCTCACGGGTGATTTGTAAGGAGGGGGCTACAGTACATGCAATCTTGTAATATTTAAGTGCACAATTGCATTCACTGGAGATCATGTTAAGTGCTTATTTATTCATATGCTGCTGGTCAAAAGTATGAATTGCATTTTTACAAAATGCTCACCAAGGCTGTTTATCTGATCAAATATACAGTAAAATAGTCAAATATTCTGCTATCCAAAATAGCAATTTTCTATATGTTAAATGTATTTTTTTTAACCCGTGATTACAAGCAGAATTTTGAACATCATCATTAATTCACTTTTCAGTGATGATTCGATGCTCAAGAAGACATTTTTTTTTACTTTGATTAATATTTAAAACAGCTTAAAACAGTGCTTAATATTCTTGTAAAAACCTTAATATATTTATTTTAGGATTATTTGAGATGAATAGAAAGTTAAAAACAGTTTTTATCTTAAAATATTGTTTTAAGGATTTTGCAAACATTATAAACATCTTTACCGCTACAATTTGTCTTTGCAGAATATTAATAATTTTACAACTACTACTACTACAACCACTACTAATATGAATTATAAAACATTATGAAAATAATAATATTAATTATAATTATTACTATTATTATTAAATAATAATAATTAATGTTATTATTTTCTTTATTATTATTATCATCATCATCCTCATCATTATTATTATTATTAGACTGCTACCCCCGACCCGGCCCTGGATAAGCAAGTGAAAATGAGATGAGAGATGAGATTATTATTACTATCATTACTATTATTATTATCATTAAATAATAATAATTGATGTTTTCAATATTATTATTAGTAATATTATTATTATTATTGCTTATTATTTTCAGTATTGTTATTAATATTTGTTTCATTGTTATTATTATTATTATTAATAATAATACTTATTATATAATTAAATAATAATAATAATAATAATGAAAATAATATTAATAACAATACTGAAAATAATAATAATAATAATAAATATTATTATTATTATTTTACTTTTTTGTATTTATTAATTAATTGTTGGTTTGTTCAGAAATGGCAGTGTATTATTATTTGTTTAAAAACTAATAAAAACACACTACAAGTATCATCATATTAGAATGACAGAGTAATTATGTTTTAATCACAGGAATAAATTACATGTTAAATTGACATAGAGGACGTAATAATATTTCAACTTATTTTACTGTATTTTTGACTACTTATAAATCATCCATTATTCCAAACCCCTGACCAGCAGTGTACAGTATATATGTATAGCTTTTTTATTTAAGTACACTTCTTTCTGAAGTTTTTTTTCTTCAGTTTTGTTTTAGAATAAATAACTCCTGCATTTATATTTTGCATTTCTACTGCAAACTAAATAAAACTCACATACTGTGCATCTTAATCATCCAAATATATATATATATATATATATATATATATATATATATATATATATATATATATATATATATATATATATATATATATATCTTAATATCCAAATAACAGATTGTAAATGCAACCCTATAAAAACATGCCTTCAATTTTTAAGTTGAATCAAATTAACTTGTGTCGTCATCTCAACTAGCATCAATCAAACTGACTAAAATATGAAGTTAAACTTTGTATAGCTTAAAAAATGTGTTCAGACCTGATTAACTTATTAAAATAAGTTAGAGCAACATGAAAATGTTTGATTCTTGACTTTTTGTAAAACTTATTGATTGTTTTTTGTGCAATTTGAGACATAACCGAGAGGTTAATTAACATATTCATACATTCACAAATGGCACAACCAATTAAAGTGCTATGACTGATACTTATGTCCTGGGTGTGTTCACACTTGGTAAGTCTGATTCCATTAAAATGAACTCATAATGATAAATTTAGTCTTGTCTTGTGTTTGATTTGTCCATCTGTAGTATGTATATAAGTGTGTGTCTGTATGTTTTAAATGGCAATTTGATTAGTATTATTTTTTATTTATGGACTGGAGGTGGAAAATAGCAACTTTGCTAAAACCTGGCACAACGCATCTTTCCTATAGAGGTCAAGGTATTTACTTTTATATAAATAAATTCAATTCAATTTCAAGTAAACTGAGTAGGTGTGAAAGACCGACAGCCGAACCTTTAATGTCCACCAAACAAGCAGACAAATGAGTCTCGATTCACATCCAGACAAACTCTAAACCCTGAAATATGAGCACACATTAAAGACATCTAAATGGGTCAAAAACACGACATGATGTCATAAGATGTGACCACAGAAAATACAGAATGCTCAAGATCAGTGTTTCTCAACCACATTCCTGGAGAACCACCAACTCTACACATTTCTCCCCGTCACACCTGATTCAGATCATCAGATCATTAGCAGAGACTAAAAAACCTGAGCTGTGTCCCAAATCGCACACTTATGCACTAATCTACATCTGTAGTATAAATAGTGTACGTTTGCTCACGTAGCGGAAGGGGCGGAGCTATCGGGCGCATATGTTGGATAACTTTATTTTGGATGGTGAAAGCAAAATTCTCCTATGAGAGTGATTATAGCGCCTCCTGATGGTGAATGCAGTTATACTCATGGCAGGTATTATTTAATAGTTTGGTCATTTATTTCACTGATTTGGCAACCGTCAAACGTCACCAGGGAAACGGTTTGAATTTCCGCTTAGTAAAAAACAGTGCTCCATTTGGGACGACACTACATATTACACATAGCATACATACTATGCTGTTGAGTGTGTAAGTGCATAAGTACATAGTGCATGAGTGCATAGTGTGCCATTTGAGACACAGCTCTGGACTGCATCCGAAATCACATACTTCCATACTATATAGTACGCTAAAAACAGTACACAAGCCAAGTGGTATGACCGAATTCATAGAATTTGAAAATCAGTATGTGTGAAGTACCTGGATGACCTACTACTTCCAGTGAGATTCTGAAGTGCTCATCAGATGCACGCTACGCTATCCCTTGACACCCTGCGAGAGAATTCATGAATGGCGACACAACTGACCAGGTCACATGATCATGACAAAATGGCGGATGTAATACGTCCGAGTTTCATTCATACTGCTCACATTTATACTATATAGAACATACTTTTACAACGGTTGAGTAGTACATTCAAATTCAGTACCTACTGCGATTTCGGCCGCAACCCATGCCTCCTCAACCAAACACACCCGATTCAGATCATCAGCTCATTAGCAGACACTGAAAGGCATGTAACGGGTGTGACAGACAAAGGAGACATCCAAAACATGCAATTCTGGTGGTCCACAAGGAACAAAAATGAGAAACATTGCTCAAAATGACCTGATATTGTCAGTGCCTATAGCGTAGTGGAAAGTGCACCGACACATGCACTCCGGTGTTCGCGCCGATCCTTCCCCTGTCTCTGCTCCCCACATTTTCCTGTCAATTCTCTCTACTGTCCTGTCAAAATAAAGGTGAAAACACCTAAAAAATAATTATAAAAAAAAGATGACCAGATAACTTTCCTCTTCATAGTCTGTATTGTTGATTTCAGTTCAATACTGGTGACAGAAACGATTGTTTACTGCAGATGTTCATTTGTGTTTGAGAAATTCATTTTTAACGTTGTTTTGATTCATTTACATGCTTTCTGAGTTCATAACCAATAAAAATACATAACATGTCTAAATACAATGAATAAATTTGCCTTTTTGTCTTGTTTCTAGTCCAAATATATGAAAATTCCTACATTTTTCTAGACACGTAGAAATATAGTCTTGTATAACGAAGGGCAGCTAGTGGATATGGTCTTCAGTCTCCTTGTTAGAACAACCAACTTCCATGTAAAGAATCGCCGGTTCAATCCCAGCTTAGAGAGGTTTGGGTGCAGTAGGACTTGTGAGTTTCACTTGGGGGCTCGTCCGGGATGGTAGTGAGGTTTAGGACCTATGAGTGTAACATTGGCTGCTAGTGAAGTGCTATGCAGGTAAACCTCACTCCTCTGACCTCAAAAGGTGCTCTAGCAACAGACGCTAGGGGCCATGGTCTTTACTCTCCTTGTAAGAGCAACTGACTCGCATGCAAAGAATCAGCGGTTTGATCCCAGCTCAGCACGAGTTGGGTGCAGTAGGACTTGTGGGTTTCACTTGGGGGCTCGTCCGGGATGAGAGTGAGGTTTTGGGGGGTGAGAGTAACAGTGGCCAACTAGTGAAGTGCTATGCAGGTAAACCTCACTCCTCTGACCTCAAAAGGTGCTCTAGGGACAGACGCTAGAGGCCATGGTCTTTAGCCTCCTTGTTAGAGCCACCAACTCCCATGTAAAGAATCACTAGTACAATCCCAGCTCAGAGTAGGTTGGGGGCTGTAGGAGCGGTGGGTTGCACTTGGGGGCTCGTCCAGGATGGGAGTGAGATTTAGGGTGGTGAGTGCATAGGTGGCCAGCTAGTGAAGTGCTATGCAGGTAAACCTCACTCCTCTGACCTCAAAAGGTGCTTTAGCAACAGACGCTAGAGGCCATGGTCTTTAGCCTGCTTGTTAGAACAACCAACTCCCATGCAAAGAATCTCTACTTTGATCCTAGCTCAGAGCGGGTTGGGTGCAGTAGGACCGATGGGTTACACTTGGGGTTTCGTCCGGGATGTGAGTGAGGTTTGGGGGGTGAGTGTAACGGTGGCCAGCTAGTGAAGTGCTATGCAGGTAAACCTCACTCCTCTGACTTGTACAGGTGCTCTAGCAACAGATGCTAGGGGCCATGGTCTTTAGCCTCCTTATTAGAGCAACAAACTGCCATGCAAAGAATACCCATTCAATCCCAGCTCAGATCGGGTTGGGGGCAGTGGGACTGGTGGGTTACACTTGTTTTCAAAAATAATATCTAAAACTTAAGCAAGTTTCTCCTTAAACAAGCTAAATAATCTTCCCATGGAGACAAAAATCAGATTCTGTCTGGCGCTTATGTGTGACATATAAGTGACTTGAAGTGATGGTAGAATAATCAAGGTTTTTTTTATGCTCCAGATCAAACAAACCAAGTGTGAACAAACCCTAAAACAATAATTAGCCCTAATACGCTAACATTCAACACAAATCATAATTCATTTTGATCAATGATAACGATAGTTGACCCAAAATTGTAAAATTCAGTCATCATTAACTCTTTTTCTTCCTCTGTTGGACACAAATAAACATATTTAGATGAATTTTGTAAACCAGTTATCACTCACTATGGATGTCAATGGCTACCGGTTTTCAACGTTCTTCAAAATATTTTCTTTTGTGTCCAACAGAATCCTCATAAATTGTTTGGAATTGCTTGAGAGGGAGTTAATGGGGAGTCAATTTCAGTTTTGGGTCAACTATCCCTTTAACATTACAGATGAAATTAAAAAATACAGTAACGAACGACTCCAGCAATGTTTTCTCCCATCACCAGCAGTAGCTCTACCCAGAATGCCCGTCTGACAGGAGCCCGAGCTCAGATCACTTGCTGTTTTTGCAGTAGTCGCTGTAATTGCTGCAGGCTTTCTTCATGTCGGTGAGGAATGAAGGAACACCTGTCTGAGAGGGAAAACACACTGATCAACACACTCACACAACTTTAGCTCTATAAAGCTCCAGCATCTGCCAGAGGCTCACCTTCGCCGCCCAGTTGACCAGCCACGTCGGGATCATTCCTCCAGGATTATCAAAGTAGTTCATAAACACTGAAACAGGATTAAACTATTTTAATAATGTTCGATATGAAATTGTCAACACATATGGGTTAAGCCCCGGTCAAATCACACGATTTTTACTATCGGTTACAAAAGTCACTAAGTCAGATTATACGATTTTTTTCTAGATAACATCGTGACTTGTCTTGGGTAATAAATGTGCCAGACTACACGTTTCTTGACGATCAGTCATCCTGTGACGTCTATGACGTGTGTTATTTCCCAAAGCAGTCACAAGTTTTGCTATATTTCTTATATCAATTAAATTTTTGGTAACACTTTATAATAACTACACACTATAAATCATTTATTAAGCATTAGCAAATAGTGAATTCATTATCTGTTAAGCATTAACTCTACATTAATAAGCGTTAGTAAGCAGTTTATAACTGCAGCTACAAATGCTCTATTCTTGACTTACAACCATATTTATAATGTGCTTAATACTTGTACTTTCATACTTTGTTAATGATTTATTTTTCATTACTAAATTAAGTATTGCATTATTTACAAACCATTTGTATTTAAAGTAGTTGAGGGTTTTTAGGATCATTCAGAATGAGTTAATAAATGATTAATAAACTATTGAAATCAACGTTTATATGTCTTATTATTCAGTCATATACTAATAGTATACTAATTTATATCCCTTTTAAATGACAATTAAAGGCTCAGTTAAATTCTAAACAGGAAAATTGACATTATTCATTCCTTTTCATTTAAAGAGACACAAATAAAACTGAACTTCAAATGAAAAATAAATCTTTGCAACCTTATCTAAAATAAAATGACTGTAGAGTTTAAACATTGCATCTTATTATATTGTTAAATTATTATATTGTTGTAGTTTTATCCAGTTTTATGTCATATTTTGACACTCCTGTTATTTGGCAATGTTTAAACTTTACAGTAATTTTATTTTTTAGAAAAGATTGCAAAGATTATAGTTCATTTGATTCTGAGCCTTTATTTGTCATTTATAAGGGATTTATAAAGCATAAATAGTCCTCACTTTAGATTAGGTCACAAAATTGCATGAAGTTGAGTTAATAAAGCATTTATTAACATATTAGTTAACTATTAGTATATGCCTGAATAATAAGATATATAAATGTTGATTTCAATAGTTTATTAATCATTTACTAACTCATTCTGAATTATCCTAAAAACCCTCAACTACTCTTAAATACAACTGGTTTGTAAATAATGCGATACTTAATTTAGTAATGAAAATAAATCATTAACTAAGTATGAAAATACAAATATTAAGCACATTATATAGGTGCTTACAAGTCAAGAATACAGCATTTGTAGCTGCAGTTATAAACTGCTTACTAACGTTTATTAATGTAGAATTAATGCTTAACAAATAATGAATTCACTAGATGCTTATGCTTAGTAAATGATTTATAGTGTGTAGTTATTATAAAGTGTTACCAAATTTTTTTTTTATCTTATTATTTTAATCTCAATAAACACTGATGCTTGCAGACAACTAATAACTGCATTATTTATAGGCATGTCACAACATGGATAGGATCAAACTTATGGTTCCTTTTTAATATTAAGATATTTTCTTTGAAATCTAAATGTATATTTTCCTGCAATGGGTTGCTTATTAAGCGATCCCTCGCCTGAACTTGCCGCCAGTGAGACGAATTGCCATGAGATTGTGTTGGTTTGTTAAATAAAATAATAATCTAGTCTAGTCTAAAAATTCAAGTGAAATATTCAGTTTCAGAGAAGCTTATATTAAACTGTTTTCACTATTAATGACAAAATTAATTAAGCAGGAAATGCTTTGACAATGTATTCGCAGCACTGAACAAGTTCCCAGATTACCTCAGAAGAGCAAACTCTGTTGAGATGACTGATAAATGATGTGCTCCTATTTCCCAGTGTGACCTACGTGACTGAACTTGTCGTGAAGAACGAGAAAAAAGTTAAAGAAGCTAGAATTTATGCGATGGTGTCGTGAAGTATGGCAGGCATGTCGTGAACTATGCCACATTACACAAGAAGAAACGATTAAATCTTGTCACGACCCCCATTTGTCGTTTACGAATCCCCACGACACCTTAAGTCAAGAGAATCGTCCCAAAAATCGTGTGATCTAATCGAGGTTTTGGTCAGGTCACTTGCTCAGATTTTAAAATATAACAATGCCAAAAATTGCCCAATACATACAACTTTAATAGTGCTGGGCAAATATTATTTGTGATTTAAATTTTTGTTGTTGACATAATATATGTATGAGTATTATACATCTTGATACACACATATACATAGAAACAAAGCTATACAAAACAATATCATTACTTAGATATTTAAATGTACACAGCAGAGAAAAAACAGTACTGAACACATCACCATTTTTTTCAGAAAACATATTTCTAAAGGTGCTGTTGACTTCATTCCCCGTATGTTGGTAACAACCAAAGAAATCCAATATGCACAGAAAACAAATCTAATTAGCTTACAAATTAAGTTATATGTAGGCCCACACAGAATCTGCGCGCGCAGAATTCTGCAGATTTTAAGCCCATCATTAATTCTGTTTATTTACTTGAGTAAATGTGTTTAAATCTATATTTATTCAGTTTATAAATTAATAACAGTAATATTATTGACTAATAAGAAAATGTTCATCTGATTTATGTACAATGCAGTTTGTACAGGAATATTTTCTGTCTTTTGATAGATATATTATATGAGAGACTTGCTTTGTTTACCAAATAAAGTGAATCTAACTGGATTTGCATATTAAACATTAAATAAAAGTTAAAAAGATATTTTTTATTTCATATATTAAGGTTTTAGTTATGATACTACCAAAAAAATTCTACAGAAATCTGCAGATTTTTAGCTAAATTTTCCGCAGAAATAGCAAAAAACATCCGCAGATTCCGTCTGGCCCTAGTTATATGTAATGAAATGGAATGGCGCAGGGAAAAAGTCTTGAACACATGAAGAAAGGAAGGTGTAGAAAAGCAGTGAAAGCCCAGACAGAAATCTCGGAGTAGTTTTTCAGCAACCCTCTCCACTCCCTCAGTGTAAATGAATATTAGCAGCTTCAGTCCAACATCTACATTAGCAGGAGGATGAAGATGAAACCAGTGTAGACAATGATCCAAACACAGTCAAGCAAACTCTCAGATGGTTTCAGAGAAAGAAAATCAAGCTGTAGAATGGCCCAGCCAATCCCCTGACTTGAATCCAATAGAAAATACAAAATAAAGCTCAGATTTGATCAGATTTGCCCCATAGAACCTTTAAGATTTTGACACTGTCGAAATTTGGTTTAATTCCATGTCAAAAGCTCCTTTAAAAATATTATTCCCAGGAAAAAAACGTGATGTGTTCAATACTTATTTCCCCCACTGTATGTGCTCTATTGTGTTACATGTCCATGTTTCAGTGTTACGTGTGTGTGTGCCCCACAATACTTATTTCCCCCACTGTATGTGCTCTATTGTGTTACATGTCCGTGTTTCAGTGTTACGTGTGTGTGTGCCCCACAATACTTATTTCCCCCACTGTATGTGCTCTATTGTGTTACATGTCCGTGTTTCAGTGTTACGTGTGTGTGTGTGTGCCCCACAATACTTATTTCCCCCACTGTATGTGCTCTATTGTGTTACATGTCCATGTTTCAGTGTTACGTGTGTGTGTGCCCCACAATACTTATTTCCCCCACTGTACTGTATGTGCTCTATTGTGTTACATATCCGTGTTTCAGTGTTACGTGTGTGTGTGCCCCACAATACTTATTTCCCCCACTGTATGTGCTCTATTGTGTTACATGTCCGTGTTTCAGTGTTACGTGTGTGTGTGCCCCACAATACTTATTTCCCCCACTGTATGTGCTCTATTGTGTTACATGTCCATGTTTCAGTGTTACGTGTGTGTGTGCCCCACAATACTTATTTCCCCCACTGTATGTGCTCTATTGTGTTACATGTCCGTGTTTCAGTGTTACGTGTGTGTGTGCCCCACAATACTTATTTCCCCCACTGTATGTGCTCTATTGTGTTACATGTCCGTGTTTCAGTGTTACGTGTGTGTGTGTGTGCCCCACAATACTTATTTCCCCCACTGTATGTGCTCTATTGTGTTACATGTCCATGTTTCAGTGTTACGTGTGTGTGTGCCCCACAATACTTATTTCCCCCACTGTATGTGCTCTATTGTGTTACATGTCCATGTTTCAGTGTTACGTGTGTGTGTGCCCCACAATACTTATTTCCCCCACTGTACTGTATGTGCTCTATTGTGTTACATGTCCATGTTTCAGTGTTACGTGTGTGTGTGCCCCACAATACTTATTTCCCCCACTGTACTGTATGTGCTCTATTGTGTTACATGTCCATGTTTCAGCGTTACCTGTGTGTGTGTGTGTGCCCCACAATACTTATTTCCCCCACTGTACTGTATGTGCTCTATTGTGTTACATGTCCATGTTTCAGTGTTACGTGTGTGTGTGTGTGCCCCACAATACTTATTTCCCCCACTGTATGTGCTCTATTGTGTTACATGTCCGTGTTTCAGTATAACGTGTGCGTGCCCCAGTGTGTGTGTGTTCTCCATTGTGTTACAAGTGTGTGTGAGTTGTACTTTTGGTTCCTCCGGAGCCGTCGCTCTCTATGGCCAGGCTCTGTTTGTAGTCTTTGACTCGGATCACTCCTCTCTTCTCCGGACACTGAGACACAGATGAGCTCTTAGCTAAAACCACACAGATCTTCCGTCCGGACACGTCCAGATCCCTCCGCTCGCGCACATACACATACTGCAGACGTTCAGGAATCACACAGGTCTACATTCACCTTCATCAGCTAGCATTAGCATATTAACCATACTATAAGAAACGCGTGTAGTTTGTGCTAAATAATAGCCACTTGAGCCTTATTATTAAATACAAAAGACAGGGGTCATGATTTATACTGCTCTATCTGAGATTGGACTGCTCTTATTTGACAAAAATAAGCTGAAAAGTGGTTACAGTATTTACTATATGTATAATAATAATAATAATAATAATAATAATAATGACAAATGTAATTAAAAATATAATAATAATGCGATGTAATAATAATTTTGATCAGGGGTTCCCAAAATTTTCAGCCCGCTCCCCCCAAAATAACTATGGCACTGGCTCGTGACCCCCTATATCCTCTGAGGTGGTTATAAATATACAAACCTTGCATACCCCGGTGCACACGCACACGCACACACACACACACACGCACACGCACACGTACACACATACACGCACACACACCAATAGGCCCAGGTCTATTCTTTGTTTATACTTCATTCATTTTCTTTTCAGCTTAGTCCCTTTATTAATCAAGGGTCACCACAGAGGAATGAATCGCCAACAAATCCAGCATTTGTTTTACAAAGCAGATGCCCTTCCAGCTGCAACCCAGTACTGGGAAACACCCATACACTCTCACATTCACACACACATACACTACGGCTATTTTAGTTTCTTCAATTCACCTGTTCAGCGCATGTGTGACTGTGGGGGAAACCGGAGCACTCGGAGGAAACACACGCAAACACGGGAAGAAACATGCTAACTCCACACAGGAAAGCCAACTGACACAGCCAGGAATCAAACCAGCGACCTTCTTGCTGAGGCGACAGTGCTAACCAATGAGCCCCCATGCCACCCATTCTTTAATTAATCGGCTTTTTTTAATGCATGCAAGTGGCCTTAATGTGTCAGAAAGTTTAACCTGGTGTCATAAAATAAATCCGCTGCATCTGCCGCTATTGCTGTGTCTTTAATATAATGTAATCACCTCAGTGTCAGGTTTTTAATTCAACTATTAACTACTATTTTATTATTCTGTAGGTTATGGATAGAATATGGTAATTCCAATAGTTTAAGAAAATGCATTTTTGGAAATCAACAAGCGACCCTCCCCCTTTGGGGTCACTGATTTAGATTACAATTTAATTACAAATAATATAAAATATAACTAAATCATATATAATATAATATAATATAATATAATATAATATAATATAATATAATATAATATAATATAATATAAATATAATATAATATAATATAATATAATATAATATAATATAACATAATATAAATATAAAATAATGTAATATAATATTAAAATAATGAATATACTACTACTACTAATAATAATAATAATAAAATGACAAATTTAATTAAAAAAATGTAATAAAAACACAATATAATAATATTTTAAAATAGCGACGCAGTGGTGCAGTGCGTAGTGCTGTCATTTCACAGCAAGCAGGTCGCTGGTTCGAGCCTCGGTTCGGTCAGTTGGCGTTTCTGTGTAGAGTTTGCATGCTCTCCCTGTGTTCGCGTGGGTTTCCTCAGGGTGCCCCAGTTTCTCCCACAGTCCAAAGACATGCGCTATAGGTGAATTGGGTTGGCTAAATTGTCCGTAGTGCAAGTGTGGGAATGAATGCTTCCCAGAGATGGGTTGCAGCTGAAAGGGCATCCGCTGCGTAAAACATGTGCTGGATAAGTTGGCGGTTCATTCCGCTGTGGCGAACCCGGAATAATAAAGGGACTAAGCTGAAAAGAAAATCAATGAATGAATGAACATTTTAAAATACAATTAATTACAAGTAATATAAAATATAACTGAATAATATAATAAATAATTAAAAAACAAAATGTCATACAAAATTAAAAATTAATATAATAATAAAATTACAAATGTAATAAAAATGCTAAGTAATAATAATTTATATTACAATTAAATTACAAATAATATACAATATAACTAAATCATATATAATATAATATAAATAAAAAATAAAATGAATATAATAATAAGACTAATACTAATAATATTATTAAAATGACAAATATAAGAAAAAAAATGTAAGAAAAATACAATGTAATAATAATTTAAACTCAATTTAATTACAAATAATATAAAATATAACTGAATAATGTAATATGATACATAATATATTTAAAAAATAAAACAATTAATAAGAAAATGAATATAATATAATAGGATAATACTAATAATAATAATATTAAAATATAATAAATTACAAATGTAATAAAAATGCAATGTAATAATAAGTTATATTACAATTTAATTACAAATAATAAAAAATATAACTAAATAGAACTAAATCTAATAGAAAATAATATAATAAATTCTAAAAATAATAAATATAATAAATAAAATCTAATATAACAAATAAATAATAAATATAATATATTATAATATAATGACTAAATACATAATAAA
>NC_079437.1:1237396-1242396 GCF_903798145.1 Danio aesculapii | reverse complement strand
AAGAGTTTTTAATGGCTAAAACTGCAAAAACAACTCATTCAGGAAGCATCAGGGTTATGGCATCACAATGGCTAGATCACACATTAACAATGACCACTGACTTTCACATTTTAAAATAAGACTTTTGATTTTCCGTCGGTCTTATCACACAATGTGAATACAGAAGAATCGAGCTTTAAATAGGATAGTATCAATACTTTTTTAAAATTAAATGCTAATGGTCTAATCTGATTCAATTCATTGTGCTAAGCTAAGCTAAAACTGACCCTGCCAGAGCAAGGAAGCATTTACATGTAGAGATGCAAAGATCTAACGTTAGATTATTTGACTTGCAACTCACGTGCTCGCACATCTAGAAATCTAATATGAGACACAATATATAAATCACATCATTAAAATAAAAGTTTGTGCTTTAATGTTCTGAAAATATTGAGTGTCAACCCTTTGATTGACATTCTCCCTTTGTACATGTCATCAGAGGGGGAAAGCCTCTGATGATCATCTCTCCCTCATGAGCATAGGACGTTCGTCTTGTTTTTGAATCTGTCACTATGCTGACACACAGGCATTGTCACCAGAACGGCACAAACAGGAAAGCCTAAATATGGTTTTCAAGGTTTCCAGATCCAGAGAGAGCAGAACCGGCACCGATGTTAACTTTGTTAAATGGCTCACAAGGGAAAACAATGCTCTGAGATGTTTTGAAACGCAATACTTCAGAGCTGAACTCTTTTAAAGAGTTTTTAATGGCTAAAACTGCAAAAATGACTCAATCAGGAAGCATCAGGGTTATGGCATCACAACCGCTAGATCACACATTAACAAATGACCACTGACTTTCACATTTTAAAATAAGACTTTTGATTTCCCGTTGGTCTTATCACAAAATGTGAATACAGAAGAATCGAGCTTTAAATAGGATAATTATCAATACTTTTTTAAAATTAAATGCTAATGGTCTAATCTGATTCAATTCATTGTGCTAAGCTAAGCTAAAACTGACCCTGCCAGAGCAAGGAAGCATTTACATGTAGAGATGCAAAGATCTAACGTTAGATTATTTGACTTGCAACTCACGTGCTCGCACATCTAGAAATCTAATATGAGACACAATATATAAAATCACATCATTAAAATAAAAGTTTGTTTTAATGTCATGTATGTTCTGAAAATATTGAGTGTCAACCCTTTGATTGACATGCTCCCCTTGTACATGTCATCAGAGGGGGAAAGCCTCGTCCATTAGTGATCATCTCTCCCTCATGAGCATATGACATTCGTCTTGTTTTTGAATCTGTCACTATGCTGACAAACAGGCATCGTCACCAGAACGGCACCAACAGGAAAGCCTAAATATGGTTTTCAAGGTTTCCATATCCAGAGAGAGCAGAACCGGCTCTGATGTTAACTTTGTTAAATGGCTCACAAGGGAAAACAATGCTCTGAGATGTTTTGAAATGCAATACTTCAGAGCTGAACTCTTTTAAAGAGTTTTTAATGGCTAAAACTGCAAAAACAACGCGTTCAGGAAGCATCAGGGTTATGGCATCACAACCGCTAGATCACACATTAACAAATGACCACTGACTTTCACATTTTAAAATGTGACTTTTGATTTTCCTTCGGTCTTATTACACAATGTGAATACAGAAGAATCGAGTATTAAATAGGATAGTATCAATAATTTTTTTAAATTAAATGCTAATGGTCTAATCTGATTCAATTCATTGTGCTAAGCTAAGCTAAAACTGACCCTGCCAGAACAAGGAAGCATTAACATGTAGAGATGCAAAGACCTAACGTTAGATTATTTGACTTGCAACTCGCGTGCTTGCACATCTAGAAATCTAATATGAGACACAATATATAAATCACATCATTAAAATAAGTTTGTTTTAATGTCATGTATGTTCTGAAAATATTGAGTGTCAACACTTTGATTGACATTCTCCCTTTGTACATGTCATCAGAGGGGGAAAGCCTCGTCCATTAGTGATCATCTCTCCCTCATGAGCATATGACATTCGTCTTGTTTTTGAATCTGTCACTATGCTGACACACAGGCATTGTCACCAGAACGGCACAAACAGGAAAGCCTAAATATGGTTTTCAAGGTTTCCATATCCAGAGAGAGCAGAACCGGCTCCGATGTTAACTTTGTTAAATGGCTCACAAGGGAAAACAATGCTCTGAGATGTTTTGAAACGCAATACTTCAGAGCTGAACTCTTTTAAAGAGTTTTTAATGGCTAAAACTGCAAAAACAACGCGTTCAGGAAGCATCAGGGTTATGGCATCACAACCGCTAGATCACACATTAACAAATTACCACTGACTTTCACATTTTAAAATGTAACTTTTGATTTTCCGTCGGCCTTATCACACAATGTGAATACAGAAGAATCGAGCATTAAATAGGAAAGTATCAATACTTTTTTAAAATTAAATGCTAATGGTCTAATCTGATTCAACTCATTGTGCTAAGCTAAGCTAAAACTGACCCTGCCAGAGCAAGAAAGCATTAACATGTAGAAATGCAAAGATATAACGTTAGATTATTTGACTTGCAACTCACGTGCTCGCACATCTAGAAATCTAATATGAGACACAATATATAAATCACATCATTAAATTAAAAGTTTGTGTTTTAATGTTTTGAAAGTATCGAGTGTCAACACTTTGACTGATATTCTCCCTTTGTATGTGTCATTAGAGGGGAAAATCCCTGCCCATAAGTGCCTATCTCTCCCTCATTAGCATAGGATGTTAGTCTTGTTTTTGAATATGCCGTTATGCAGACACACAGGCATTTGTAGCTCCTCCCTCTTTTGAAAGTAGCACAATCTCATTTGAATTTAAAGCCACAGTCACCAAAACGGCACAACTAGGAAAGCCTACTGTAAATACAGTTTTCAAGGTTCCCAGATCCAGAGAGAGCAGAACCGGCTCCAATGTTACCTTTGTTTAAAGGCTAACAAGGGAAAAACAATTCTCTGAGATGTTTTGAATTCCAATACTTCACAACTGAACTCCTTTAAAGAGTTTTTACTGGCTAAAACTGGCAAAACAACTAGTTCAGGAAGCATCAGGGTTGTGGCATCACAAGCACTAGATGCATTAACATACTTTGATGTAGTTTTAAAAAGTTTGCAGTTTTTTGGTTTTTTTATGCACCAAATGTCAGAGAGCATAACATAAGCAAACTGGATTTCAGATAAACTCAACATGCTTACAACAGATAAACTCAACATGCTTACACAGTTTCAAAAGACAAGATTACAGTTATTTGCTGACTAAATTGCATGTTTTAGCAGTTTTAACGTGTAGTGAGATATCTTAAAATATGTCAGTGCCATTGTTTTGTCTCTAGATGCACACCTGTAATGTATTTCTCTAGGTCAAATGTCAGTTTCGTGACAGCCATCCCTAGTTTAAACTAAGCCTTTTCTGTGAAACCGGGCCTTTAAGACTCATGTTGGTGCCTTTAAAGGAACATTTTACTAGAGTAAAAAAAAAAAAAAAACTATACTCTCATTCAATATACTTTCTATTACGCCAGAATAAGAGTATTTCCTAGCAATACTGGCCTAGAAAATAGTAACTTTTTATTTTGCGTCGCTCTTATTACACAATGTTACTACAGAAGAATCAAGCTTTAGCTTCAAACTTTTTTTTCTGAATGAATGAATGAAATGCTAATGGTCTAATCCGATTCAATTCATTATGCTAAGCCAAGCTAAAAGTGGCCCCGCCAGAATAATAAAGGGTCTGAATGGATTAAAAAATGGTTCAAGTCAACTGGTTAACTCTAGGAGAGCTGTAAAATAAGTCTGTTTTTTTTAAGTTTAGTGTTTCTTTAAATATCTGAGCAGTCAGAGCTCCGTTCTTAATTATTAACATTTTTGATCAAACATTTAACAGGTTGAGCCTTTATAATGTTGGAAAACCCAGTTTCAAACACAATTACAGGTCAAAGTGCAAACCTGCACTGCTAAAAGACGACTCTGTTCCTTGTTTGTAAGCCGGTTTGGATTAAAAAAAATATCTGCACTTATATAAATGTAACGAAACTGATCCAGGGTCAGTTTCTGCATTTTTACATGCTTATATGTAACCCTGGACCAGAAAGCTGTACAAAAAAGTATTATGTTGCATTGGTATTTTATAAGTGATAAAAAATACCAATATATAATAAGCTAAAAATACAATATATAGGTCAAAATTATAGACTTTTCTTTTATGCCAGTAAATTCTTTAGAACACGGTTACGTTTTTAAAGATGCTTTAGTGGGATGCTGTAACATTTAAGTGAGACAGGTGTAATGTGTGCGACAGATTAAGGATGAGGCAAGAATCAATTCTCTATTTAAGCTTTTTACTCAATAGTTCAAAATTATTGAACAGGAATTGGAGAGGAAAAAGAAAGAAACAAACATTTATAATTATCTTTAAACAAAAACAACGAGTGTGAGCCAAATCAAAGAAATTAACAAAACGATCCTTAAAACTAAAGTCTAAACTAGGCGTCAAAAATAAATACAAATAAACACCGAAATCTTCAGTGTATACGACACCCGAACTAAACTAATTAAAGCTACAAAACTCAAAATACATGACTGGCAAAACACTCAAACTAATCTAACAAAATATCAATCTAAACTAAAACAAACCGGATAAATCGGTCAAAGTTTAGAACCACACAACAACCATCACATTATGTTACTTAAAGCCAACGAAGTTCAACAAGCAAACTCGAATTACCACAGTAAACTCAGATAATAAATCACTAAACAGCCGAAGCATAGCACAATCAAATTGCGTGGAGCACAAATGGCTCATCCTTAATCTGTCGCACACATTACACCTGTCTCACTTAAATGTTACAGCATCCCACTAAAACATCTTTAAAAACGTAACATTTAATTGGAATTGTAAACACCATGCTTCATTTACATTAATTTTTAAAAAAATGTATACTATAAATATATGAAAGCTTGGAAT
>NC_079437.1:1184896-1227396 GCF_903798145.1 Danio aesculapii | reverse complement strand
AGTGTCCTCTGCTTGTCGCTGTATGGGGTGGAGTAATACACAAGGGTAAAGGGTGAAGAGAGTGTACGAGTGCTGTTATTTGCAGAATATTACAAAGCTATCAGCCAATCAGATTATATATATATATATATATATATATATATATATATATATATATATATATATATATATATATATATATATATATATATATATATAATAGTTTATGTTGTTACACATTTCTGCTATTTCTTATTGTATTTCTGTAAAAAAAAATCAGGTAATTTTTATGATATTGTATATCTTACAATAAATATTTCTATTTAAGATACAGTATTATATAAATATTGCACTACATGCATATTATATATCTTTTACATGAATTTTTCTTGAATTTAACTTTGTGTTTCAAATATATATTGTAATAATCAAAAACATTCCCGCATAATCAGCTGAGAAAATGGATCCAAAAAGTAAATATATTAAATATAGTCTATAATTATAAATATTTACATTAAATATAAATAAATATAATCTATAAATAAATTAAATGTTATCTAGTTAACTTTATTTATTTCACAGTCTGTCTCCTTCATATTTGTCTGACTATTTTTTTACAATTAAATATAAACTATCATTATAATACTTTGCTCTATTAAGGGTAAAGTTGGTTTTATATTCACACATTAGGATGTTCTCCTTAATGATATAATTTCAGAAAAATAATCTTTGAATCAGAATCAGACAGAGCTTTATTGCCAGGTATGTTCACACATACGAGGAATTTGTTTTGGTGACAGAGCTTCTACAGTGCAACAGGATTACAGAGACAGGACAAAAAACAGATAATAAATATATAAAAAAAAAAAAAATAGAAGTAAGTAGTGAATGAAATATACAAATTGAAAGTCTATGTACAGCTATATTACTATATACAACGCTATATGTGCAGCTGTTATGTGCAAATTGGCATGTAAAGTGTGTTGTTAAATAAGTGTATATGTGTATAAAAGTGTATAGCAAGTAGTGATGTTGGTTTCACAATTATTATCATCAAGTGTTCATGAGATGGATTGCCTGAGGGAAGAAACTGTTTCTGTGTCGGGCTGTTCTGGTGCGCAGTGCTCTGTAGCGTCGACCAGAAGGTAAAAGTTTAGAGAGGCAGTGTGCTGGGTGTGAGGGGTCCAGAGTGATTTTGGCAGTCCTCCTGCTCGCTCTGGATAAGTACAGTTCTTGGGGAGTAGGAAGGGTTGTACCAGTGATTCGCTCAGCAGTCCGAACTATTCGACGTAGTCTTTGGAGGTCGTATTTAGTAGCTGAGCTATACCAGAGAGTTATTGATTTGCAAAGGGAAATCAAATTATCAGCCAGTGACTATCATAGTACAACAGTGGTCACAGTGAAATAAATAAACAGTGCTAATGTTGTTTAATACTCAAAGTAGTGTGGTAAACAATAGGGAGCGCGTCGCAAATTGTCACTGAACGAATGTGCGAATATAAAACCAACTCTAGCTCAATCCTTTCTCTCTGAACCATTCATCATCTTGAAATACAGAAAACTAAGACTGAGTCTGAGAGCAGGAGTGAACGAGCCGCGGTCAGAAACCCAATGCCTGAACTGTTGTTTCCACATGATACTCAATACCTGACTGACCAGCTCAAATATTTATACTCCGCCAGATTCATAACAGGCCTGTCAGCTCATCAGAAATGCACAGTGTGATATTAAATGTATTCGGTCATTTTCAGTTGGCTTAGTCCCTTATTTATCAAGCGTCGCCACAGCGGAATGAACTACCAACTATTCCGGGATATGTTTTATGCAGCAGATGTCCTTCCAGCTGCAACCCAGTACTGGGAAACACCCATACAGTCTCACAATTCTCTCTCACTCTAGTCAATTCACCAATAGCACATGTGTTTAGACTGTGGGGGAAACCAGAGCACCCGGAGGAAACCCACGCCAACACGGGCAGAACATGCAAACTCCACACTGAAATGCCAACTGACTCAAACTAGTGACCTTCTTGCTGTGAGTGCTAACCACTGCGCCACCATGAGCAAACGAACATCAACAACAACAAAAAATCACATCAAATAAAGCAGAAGAGTCTCTAGCGAGTGTGTCAGGAGTGTGTGTAAAGTGAGTGTGTTGAACTGCACTGCATGAACCAGCATGAACTTTCAGTGTGTCGTAATCTTGGAGCTGAATGATAAACCTCAGTGCTGTCCGTCAGTGAGGCGAGCGGTGTCCGTCACCGAGAGCTGCGTTTGAGGAAACATTTCCTCCGGGAAGGAAGACTGTAGACAACACCCTGTATCACATTACAAGAAAACACACACACACACCAGAGGCTGGAGTCTCTCTCTCACACACACATACAGAGCAAATCACTAACACATTCAAATCTATTCAAACACATGTTCACTAACACACACACACACACACACACTCACTGAGACTGAAGAGAATACACACACAGCTGCAGAAACACTCTCACTGCCTGAGCTGCAGCCGTCATGGAGAATATCATACACTGTAAATACTGTATGAGGACTGTATTTCCATTTCATGCATCTGACCATCCATCCATCTAGCTGACTGTCTATCTATCTATCTATCTATCTATCTATCTATCTATCTATCTATCTATCTATCTATCTATCTATCTATCTATCTATCTATCTATCTATCTATCTATCTATCTATCTATCTATCTATCTATCTATCTATCTATCTATCTGTCTGTCTGTCTATCTGTCTGTCTGTCTGTCTGTCTGTCTATCTATCTATCTATCTATCCATCTATCTATCTGTCTGTCTATCTATCTGTCCATCTGTTCGTCCTTCCTTCCATCCATATATCTGTCTGTCCATTCATCCATTAGTCCATCTATTCATCCATTCATCTGTATGTCTGTCTGTTGGTCTATCCATCCATTGATCCATCCATCCGTCCATCCATCCATACATCTGTCTATCCATCGGCCTATCTGTTCATTCATCCATCTATCAGTCTATTCATCCAATCATCCATCCATCCATCCATCCATCCATCCATCCATCCATCCATCCATCCATCCATCCATCCATCCATCCATCCATCTGTCTACCCATCAGTCTATCCATCCATCCATCTGTCTATTTATCAGTGCATCCATCTATTTGTCTGTCTGTCTGTCTATACATCAATCTATCTATCCACCCATCTGTCCTAACTGTCTGTCCATTCATCCATTTGTCAATCCATCCATCTGTCTTTCTGTCGGTCCATCCATCCATCCATCCATCCATCTGTCTGTCTGTCCATCCATCCATCTGTCGCTCTATCCATTTTTCCATCCATGTCTGTCGGTCTATCCATCCATCCGTCTGTCTATCCATCCATCCATCCATCCATCCATCCATCCATCCATCCATCTATCCATCCATCCATCTATCTATCCATCTGTCCATCCATCCTTCTATCCGTCTGTCAATCTATCCATCCATCCGTCTGTCCATCTGTCCTTCTGTCAGTCTATCCATCCGTTCATCCATCCATCTATCCATCCATCCATCCATCCATCCATCTGTTTGTCTACCCATCAGTCTATCCATCTATCCGTCTATCTAACCATCAGTCCATCCATCCATTTGTCTGTCTGTCTATCCATCAATCTGTCTGTCCATCTGTCCTTCTGTCAGTCTATCCATCCGTTCATCCATCCATCTGTCTATCCATCCATCCATCCATCCATCCATCTGTTTGTCTACCCATCAGTCTATCCATCTATCCATCTATCTAACCATCAGTCCATCCATCCATTTGTCTGTCTGTCTATCCATCAATCTGTCCGTCCATCCATTCATTCAATCACTCTGTCTATCCAGTCCATTTATTTATCCATCCATCTGTCTGTCTGTCTATCCATCAGTACATCCATCCATCCACTCATCTGTATAACAATCCATCCATCCATCCATCCATTACTAAACCAAACACCATGTACCATTATGAAGGTTAAATAAAAGATTGTTTCTTCATTAGGAACATTTTCTGCCAAATATTTTGTAACTTGTTGTAAAACTTCTGAATCATCTTTTATTCTAATTGTTTTTAAAATTGACATTGTAAAAAAACTTGCTGCCTTAATTTTTTAGTTAAAGTAAACAAACTTTTCTAGTCATTTCAATTTACATCAATCAAACTGACTTAAATATAGAGTTAAAGGGCACCTATTATGCCCCTTTTTACTAGATGTAAAACAATCTCTGATGTCCCCAGAGTGTGTGAAGTTCAGCTCAAAATGTCACACAAATAATGTTTACAACTCTATGAAGCTGCCCCTTTCAGGCTTTTATACTAATTGTTTCATTTTGGTGACTGTCGCTTTAAATGCAAATGAGATTGTGCTCTTTTCAGAAGAGGGCGGAGCTACAAATGCCTGTGTGTCAGCATAGCGGCAGATTCAAAAACAAGACTAACGTCCTATGCTACTGAGGGAGAGATGGTCACCAATGGGCGGGGCTTTCCCCCTCTTATGACACATACAAAGGGAGAATATCAATCAAAATGTTTCTGCAAACATACAATTAATAAATGTTTATCATTAGAAGCTGGTTATTTTCACACACTGCTGCCACACAACTGTGTTTAAAACCGCTTATAAAAGTGATTTCTTAATAATAGGTGCCCTTTAACATCTGCTGCGTAAAAACGTGCTGGATGATTTGGCGGTTCATTCCACTGTGGCGACCCCGGATTAATAAAGCCGAAAAGAAAATGAATGAATGAGGTGCCCTTTGAACTTTGCTTATTAAATTGAATATTATTTTTCCGAATGGTTTATAAAATCTACAAGCGATGTCTCAGTAAAACCCTTATAGGTGCATACTTGAACACCTTTATTTTGAGACTGAAGATATGGTTCAGATCTGCTCCTCCCCCTGTGCTGAGACTGGAGTTCATATGGAGGAGGAGAAACCGAGAGGCACTTCTGCTGAATGAGTCTCTCTCACACACTCACACACACAGTCAGTCAGTCAGAAGAGAAGAGTCTATGTGGAGTAAAGCAGCACTTCAGCCGCTTCAGTTTGCCGGACAGGATGGAAAACACGTGTGAGGTGAACGACTCGACCTGCTCTCACATTACACACACACACACACATATGCATGCATGCAGCAAACTAACTGTGCATCTTTATTTCACACACACACTTTATCATTTAAATGGGCAACAGTAAAATATTGATTTATATTGATGTCACATGTGACGGTAGTTAATCTATTAGTCATGCATGTCTTTTCTGATATATACAAGCAAAATCTACTGAAGTTTTGGTCAGGTTCTGAAAAAACTCAGCAATTTTTTATGTAAATGTAGTAATAATAAAGTAATAAAGTAAATGTAGTAAATAAATAAAGTAAATGTAGTAAATAAATAAAGTAAATGTAGTAAATACATAAAGTAAATGTACTAATAGTAATGGAACAAAGTAAATGTAGTAAATAAATAAAGTAAATGTAGTAAATACATAAAGTAAATGTACTAATAGTAATGGAACAAAGTAAATGTAGTAAATAAATAAAGTAAATGTAGTAAATACACAAAGTAAATGTACTAATAGTAATGGAACAAAGTAAATGTAGTAAATAAATAAAGTAAATGTAGTAAATACATAAAGTAAATGTACTAATAGTAATGGAACAAAGTAAATGTAGTAAATAAATAAAGTAAATGTAGTAAATACATAAAGTAAATGTAGTAGATACATAAAGTAAATGTACTAATAGTAATGTAACAAAGTAAATGTAGTAATAATAATGTAAAAGTAAATGTAGTAAATACATAAAGTAAATGTACTAATAATAATGTAATAAAGTAAATGTAGTAAATAAATAAAGTAAAAGTAGTAAATACATAAAGTAAATGTACTAATCGTAATGGAACAAAGTAAATGTAGTAAATAAATAAAGTAAAAGTAGTAAATACATAAAGTAAATGTACTAATCGTAATGGAACAAAGTAAATGTAGTAATAATAATGTCATAAAGTAAATGTAGTAAATAAATAAAGTAAATGTAGTAATAATAATGTCATAAAGTAAATGTAGTAAATAAATAAAGTAAAAGTAGTAAATACATAAAGTAAATGTAGTAATAATAATGTAATAAAGTAAATGTAGTAATAATAATGTCATAAAGTAAATGTAGTAAATAAATAAAGTAAATGTAGTAATAATAATGTCATAAAGTAAATGTAGTAAATAAATAAAGTAAATGTAGTAATAATAATGTAATAAAGTAAATGTAGTAAATACATGAAGTAAATGTACTAATAATAATGTAAAAGTAAATGTAGTAAATACATAAAGTAAATGTACTAATAGTAATGTAATAAAGTAAATGTAGTAATAATAATGTAATAAAGTAAATTAATGTAATAAAGTAAATGTAGTAAATAAAGTAAATGTAGTAATAATAATGTAATAAAGTAAATGCAGTAATAATAATGTCATAAAGTAAATGTAGTAAATACATAAAGTAAATGTAGTAATAATAATGTAATAAAGTAAATTAATGTAACAAAGTAAATGTAGAAAATAAATAAAGTAAATGAACTAATAATAATATAATAACAATGTATTCTGAGTGATCAGTACAAATATGAAGACGCTGTACTGTTGGTTGTAATTAGTTAAATTTAATTAACCATTACAACTACCCGTAGAGCATTTGCTAATATGTTTAGATTAAATATTTGTTAATATATTGTTCATATATACATAATATTTATACACAGAGTGTGCAAATATTATGAAAATACAAACCTTTATTTCTGAATGCGATTATTCGCAATTAAACATTTGACAGCACTATATATATATACACACTGTAAAACCCAATAAATTAGGGTAACTCAAACCATTTGAGAAAAAAACAATTGCAACAAACCATTTATGTTCAAAAACTGATCCTAATGAGTACTGTGAACTTAATTCATTTGAGTAAACGAAGCAATTTGAGCACAGTAAAACCCGATAAATGAAGAGAACTCAAACTAACTGAGTACTGTAAAACCCAATAAGTTCAGACAACTCAAACTGTTTGAGGAAGCCGATTGCTGCAAACCATTTGAGTAAAAAAAATCTGAGTACTGTGAACTTAATCAATTTAAATTGAAGTAATGAAGTATTTAATTAACTCATTGCCTTCAACACTGAGTACATTTTGAGCTAACTACACTCATTTTATTTGATAAAGTTGACTGTTGGGTTTTACAGTTCAGACTTCAACTGTATGTATGTATGTATGTATATATATATATATATATATATATATATATATATATATATATATATATATATATATATATATATATATATATATATATATATATACATACATACATACATACATACATGCATACATACAGTTGAAGTTAGAATTATTAGCCCCCTTGTATATTTTTTTCTGTTTAACGGAGAGAAGATTTATTCAACACATTTCTAATCATAATAGTTTTAATAACTCATTTCTAATAACTGATTTATTTTATCTTTGCCATGATGACAGTAAATAATATTTGACTAGATATTTTTCAAGACACTTCTATACAGCTTAAAGTGACATTTAAAGGCTTAACTAGGTCAATTAGGTTAACTAGGCATGATAGGGTAATTAGGCAAGTTTTTGCATAACGATGGTTTGTTCTGTAGATGAAAAAAAAACAATATATGAAAAAGTATATATAGCTTAAAGGGGCTAGTCCCATTATAGTTTATATAATTAACAGCATTTCACATATATAATGAACAGCATTTCAAACATTGCATTTACATTTAATTAGAAAATTTACATTTAATTAGAATTTAAATTTAGTTTGGTGTGTGTATGTGTGTGAGAAACATTCTGTTTACTTTAGCAAAGATCAATGTATACCGTAACAAGTGTACTGTACAAAACTGTTGATAGTACATTTCATTCCATGAAGTCAATAGATTTGGGCATTTTAATTCACTCCTGCAGTAATGTAAATGTAAAGCAATACAAATACTGAACATAATCAGTGCATAAAGATTATACTGACCATAAAGAAGAGTTCAGATGCAAAAACCTCTAAGTGCCATCTGAAAATTTCCTCTAAAATGTGTTTTTCTCAGCCTCCTGTTTATGCTCAGTTATATAACTTTAAATGCAATGAAAACAACCTATTCTTTGCACTACAATTACTGAAACTACACACAACAGCCTGAGAAAAATGCTAAGTTTTTATGAAAATTTCAAATTAGACACTCTTCATAATTTGCCTATAAGACTTCAAACACAGTGTACTTTTATGAAAACTAGTTACAAACAAGTTATCAGCTTTAAATGATTTTAAAATGACTCTTAAAATAATTGTATAATGAAAGTAATGCTTTTTCAGGGTACATCCAGGAATCATGGAGTTAAATTCAATACCAATTAAGACCTATTTAAGACTCTTTCAATACATTTTAAGCCCTCATCATCAGTTTCAATAACATTGGTGACATTTTAATTCACAGTATATTTACTAAGTACTGATTGTATTTTTACCTGACTAGCCATCTGAAAGGTTCATAAGAAAAAGTAATACAAGGTAAAAAACTAACAAAATAGTAGACTCTTATTTAAAAACAACTAAATATTCATCTATAATGATAGTTTTGCACCGATCCTGTGCACCAATTCCATATGTTAGGATTTGTAATAGTAGAAACCAGAAGAAAAAAAAGACTAGATTTTTGATCTTAAATATCACAGGCCGAACAATCTGGAGTGATTTTAAAATTAGAGGCAACGATTGCACTTTCACCTGTGCTGGCAGTTTAAAACAGATTAGATAATTAAAAAATCTGATGTACAAATCTTTTTTTTTCTAAAAATTTTGGGTGGAGGTGACTCAATATATTGCACAATTTATTCTCATTCCAATTCCTTTATGTCCTGGATTAAGTATATTGAATTTGTATGAAGACAGTTGTGTTTTGTCTGTTAAAGAAAGAAAATGGGTTGACTTATGTTTAATACAAGCAAGGCGTTGTATTGCTTTATGTTGGAAAAATGTTAATCGCCCCTCCATTGGACTTTGGTTGAGAAACCTTATAACATGCTTGGATCTTGAAAAGCTCACATATATAATAAGGAAAAAATCCTCTGAATTTTGTGATATCTGGGAGGTGTTTTTGGACTTAGTAAAAAAAAAAAAGAGATATCGAAGAAGCTTTGGAAGTCTGAAGTTGTGGAATGTGAATTGGTGCTTGATTAGAATTCTTTTTTTTTTTTTTTTTTTATTTATTTATTTTATTTTTTTTATTTATTTAATATTTTTTAAATTAATTTATTTTAATATCACTTTTATTAAATTTTTTTCTAAATAAGGATTATTATAAAATTTTTATTTATTTTTTGTTTCCTAAGCCTGCCTGTAAGTTTTGAGTATTGGGGTTTGAAATATTGTAAAATCTTGAAAAAAACTTAAAATTTAGGAGAATCCCGCGAGAAACAGGTGGGTTGACAGGTATGCAAGCGTGCAAGAGCAAAAATGCGAGGCACAGCAGGCGGTTAAAATGCGAGGCACGCAAGTCGCGGCCGTTAAAAATGCCTATTCACTCTAATCCTGCAGGGGGCGCTTAACAGAACAGCAGGAATAACAGCGTTTCTTGGTTCCTGCAGTGAACAAAACAGTGCAGCATCAAATCTAGCAAGATTCTATGGATTTCCTAGAGGCGGATCACACGAATGTGCTTTTTGCGTTGAGAACTGCCTTTTTTTAATGATTAATTAACGGCCGGGAGTGTTTTGCACACTGCTTAGTTGCTTCTGTTTCATTCTCCAATCAAATTAAAGCAGACGCGGGGTTTCCATTGAGCTGACAGCAGTGTTCGTGTTGTCAAGATAAACTTGTGTTGTATATTTTAAAATGATATTAATATCAACAGCAACACTTGTGCACAATACGCAACTGATTCAGTGGTTGCCTAGCAACATAAAAAGTGCACCACACTTCTTTTTTTTTTGTCAATAAAAAAGGCAAAGAGCTGCGCCTCGCATTTTTGGAATGTAAAAGCGCGTTCGGTATGATCGGCCCCTTAAACTACACAGCATGGCATTACTCGCAGATTATTCATTCATTCATTTTCCTTCGGCTTATAATGGGTCTGAATAGGTGTTCATTCCTCTATTAGGGGTTATAACACAGCGGAATGAACCGCCTATTCACAGATTAAATTCAGGCAATTTTAGCATACAAACATACATTATATAATCAAAATTAATACACATTTTAATACCTTGTAAAAGAGCATTTTATAAAATACTATAAATTGATTCATTGACTTTTACTACTGTTTAAGACCTCACAGACACCCTGCTCTTTAGGTATATACAGTTGAAGTCAAAATTATTCAACCTCCTGTGAATTTCTTTATCAAATATTTCCTAAATGATGTTTAACAATTTTTTCACAGTATTTTTTTTCTTCTGGAGAAAGTCTGATTTGTTTTATTTCGGCTAGAATGAAAGCAGTTTTTATTTTTTAAACCATTTTAAGGTCAATATTATTAGCCCCCTTAAGCTATATTGGTTTTTCAATAGTCTACAGAACAAACCATCACTAAACAATAACTTGCCTAATTACCCTAACCTGCCTAGTTAACCTAATTAACCTAGTTAAGCCTTTAAATGTCACTTTAAGCTGTATAGAAGTGTCTTGAAAAATATCTAGTCAAATATTATTTACTGTCATCATGACGAAGATAAAATAAATCAGTTATTAGAAATGAGTTATTAAGTTTAATTTCCTCAAATGGGGAATTAGATAGCTTTCAGAAAATCTCAGATATGTATGGTCTGGACAAATGTGATTTCTTTAGGTTCCTGCAAACAAGGAATGGTTGGATATGATATCTAATGTTCAAAATATGGAGAGGATGACTTTTTCTTTAAAACTACAAATGGACAAATACCTACAATATTGGGAGAAATGGATTGTACTTATGCCTTTACACAGTGTAATCTGATTTCTATATGTATTTGTTAATGTGACCTGTAAGGAAATATGCGACCAGTCAACTGTTCATTTAAGTTCCGGTGTTTTATTGTACTACTTATTTTATTTATTATTATTATTATTATTATTTATTTATATATATTTTAAATCTGTTATATGTATCTTTTTCCCTTGTTTTTTCTTTAAAAAAAGAGAAATAAAAATAAAGTATATATAAAAAAAAAAAAAAAGAAATGAGTTATTAAAACTATTATGTTTAGAAATGTGTTGAAAAAAATCTCTCTGTTGAACAAAAATTGGGGAAAAAATATACAAGGGGGCTAATAATTTAGACTTCATCTGTGCATATATATGTGTGTGAAAAAAAACATTGGCACATTTCTGACCAGTGCACTCAGTGTGGAATAAAATCTAAAGTGCAACACCATCGTTCATTTTCTAGCGGTAAAAAACCATCTAAACTCTTTATGGGGGCAGAATGTAATGCGTAACGCTCGGAGAGAAGTGTCACGGGGCGTTTGCCAGTTCTGCTGACCCTCTTAAGAAAGAGCCCCTTGAGAAATGGCTGATAATTTATACGCCGCTCGTGTTTCATGGGCCGGTCTGTAATGTCATATGCTGAGCTCTCCAGGGAATGTGGCAGCTCTGTCTGCGTCATTGGTCTGCGGTCAGCGAGTGGATCTGAGGGGCTCTTCCCATTTCACAACCAAAACAACACTGAAGTCCTCGTGTTTACCGCTCACATCATCGTTACTCTCGCTCAAAACGTTTGTTTAGATCGCTATATTATTAAACTGCAGTATGTCACTGGTTCTGCATCCCATAAATAAACAAAGACCCTAGCGACCAGCCTAGCAACACATATAAATCACTCAAAACATCGTAGAGACGAACTGAAATACAACAGCAATCAGGGGACGCTATAAAAGACATGTGCTGGAGCATGAACATGCAGAACATGCAAGGCATGGCTTAGCAACTCCATAGCAACAACACAGAGTGTCGAAGCAACTAGAAGGCATTTTGATCATACATTTTCATTCAAGTTATTTTATTTTGTTGAGGTTTTTACATTTTTAACAATAAAATTTCCAGTGAAACTAAGAGAAGACTTTCTCCAGAAGAAAAATACCATTGGAAATATTATAAAACGTTTCATTATTCAGTTAAACAACACTTGGGGAAATCTACACTGAAAAAATGTAAACAAACAAAAGATTTTAAACAAACAAATTAAATTTAACAATGTTCAACTTAATTTTTTTTGCTTAAATTCAGCCTAAATAAATTGTTTACAACCACTTAACATAAAAAAATTTAGTAAATCCAAGGAATCATCTTTGAATCATTTTGTAACTTTGAATAAGTCTGTAAATGATCACTGTTATTTGTAATGTTTGTACTCGTGTCATTGGCTTTGCAAAACAAATTCGAGTACTGTCATTTATTCTTGTTTATATGCTTAACATACATCAGGGTTCTTACACCTTTTCCAACTTCAAATTCAAGCACTTTTCAAGCACTTTCAAGGTACATTTTTGTTTTTTCAGCCCCTAACAACAACAACAATAAATTACATTTATATTTGCTGTTTGTACTTCTTCACATTTAAATCCATTGTGCTATTTTAAAAAACACAATATGACATTTTAACTTAAATTGTTGATCACTTTGAAGCATAGATTTATTGAAATAGTTCACCCAAAAACGTTAAAAAAAAAGTTCAGTAATTGGATGAAGTTGTCACGGTCGGATGAGGGGAAAAAGGGGCGAGGACCCAAGTGCAGGGTAAAGTAATATTTATTATAATAATACAAAAATAAAAAGGCAAAAACAGCAAAACAAACTACCCCGAGGGGGAAAACATGAATAATAAGGCAAAAACAAACTTGACTGGGTTGGCTGGACAAGGTAGGGCTGGACACAACAGGACAGGGAAATATCGACGACGAACTGAAACAGGACAGCACACATGAGGAGAATATAAGCAGGAGTAATTAATACACAAACAGATGAACATAATTAACTAATAATGGGTTAACAAGGAGGGTAGGACTAGACCAGTGTTTCCCAACCCTGTTCCCGGAGGCACACCAACAGTACATATTTTGGATGTCTCCCTTTTCTGACCCATTAACTTCAGGTGTTGGAGTCTCTTCTGATGTTATGATAAGCTGATTCAGGTGTGTTTGATTAGGGAGAGGTTAAAAATGTGTACTGTTGGTGTGCCTTCTGGAACAGGGTTGGGAAACACTGGACTAGACAATAGACGGGAGAGCACCTGACACAAAGAGACAACACAAGCCAGGTGCTCACATAAAACAAGACTAGAACACGCAGCCAATGAGACAAGACAAACACAACACTGAAGCACACACAACAAAAGCACGCGACCACAATGTAAACACAGAGCCACGTGCTTTGACAACAGACGCAAGACACGAGCACACGATAAGTGAACCCCTTACCGCGCGCTCACATAAATGCAACGCGCATGTTTCATCTCAGCGCCAAAACCGAAACCAACTAGACGGAGACGCTGAGAATGAAACAGCGCGATGCTGACGAAACACCACAAACACGAGTACAAGAGCGGACCGCGCGCACACTTGACGACGCGCACCCAGACAATGACAAAACAAGTGCTCGACTCAAGAAAACTCGAGCCGAGCGCTAACAGGACAGGACAAGACAGAGCTAGTGTCCGGACTCTGCCACAAAACAAGAATTAACAAGACCAGAGTGGCAGAACCCTGACAGAAGTATCTTTTTAACTTTGGTCTCTTTCTACCTAAAGTTGATTTCTCAATAAATGAGCTTACGGTCAGATTGTGTTTGGGTGTAGTACCAAACTTCCATGTCTACCGCTATTCAAAAGTCATGTACCAAATACAATCCTTATGAGTCAGAGAATAATCCTGCTGCAAATGAATGAACTATCTCAACTGTTTTGAAAATCCGTCGACAAATATGGAAACCACAGTTTGAAAGCTTTCATCAATATTACTTTAATTATTGTCAATATTACTTTAGGTTAGGACTAAGGTACTGTTTTAACTGTATGGTAAATGTCCCACCTGTCAAATGGTTTTCGCTATGTGCAAAATGCATTTTAAGCTAAAAGGAAAACTACTCTGTAAGATAATGAGTTATTATGAAAGCAATGCAATTTCAAATTCAAGCAGGTTCAAGCACTTTGTCCAAAATCCAAGCACTTTTCTAACCTTGAAAACACTATATTAAAAATCAAGCATTTTCCAGGATTTCCAGCACCCGTACGAGGTATATATCACAAGAGTAGCAGTGCGATATGGCTGAATATCAACACTGGTGGGAGGCGTACATTGGCTAGAGGCAACAAGCCGAGTGCCTTAAGCAGGTCGCACACCAGAAGCGGCGCTCGGTGATGCACAGCGTCGCGCCACGCAGCGCCATGCATTTTAGAATTCTAAACATAGATTTCTATCAGGGCACACACATCGGCGCTGCAAGTCGGCACAGGACACTGTTCATATTTCTGCCGCGCCACAGAGCGCCATCTGAATAGTTTCATTTTAAATAGCATGCGAATGTGCAAGTCTGGTGTGCGATACTTAAACTGTCATGTGCGTGCCGTGTTGCGGTGCTGAGTGCGCATCCCGGTGTGTGACAGCCTTTAGTGTCCCACCAGTGCCAATATACATCCATATCTCACTGCTACGAGTGTGATACTGCATTTATACAACAGTTCGATGGCATCAATGTGTATATGTATATATATACATATATATATATATATATATATATATATATATATATATATATATATAAAAGAATAATCAAACAAGGAGATTTTGTATGAGGAACTACTTTCTTCCGCCATTCCTTCACATCTGCAGCTGACGTCAGAACAGAAGAAACCGTTGCTACTACACAAGCGTCACTTTAGAGCTAGTGTTTGAATGATTCTCTGGCGTAATGTCTGAAGTGATGACAAAACTGGTAATTTTGCTCACATTTTAAGATTATAACACTAGTTGATTACTGTGGTATAAATACAGCACTAAAACTTACAAAAGAGAGAGATCGACTTGATCAGCCGTAGTTTGAGTTTTTCTCCCCTTAGGACTTATTATGCGGTCTTTGTCGCCATCTTGTGGCGCATCTATCTTTGCTCTGCTCAGTATGACAGGCAGATGGCCGTCGGCACGCAGAATCTCCGAAATTATAAATATTTAAAATAGGCACTAACCTTATAAATAAACTGCATAGTTGCAATCTAAACAACTACATCAGGGCTATTCAATTGGAGGCCTGTGAGCCGAACTTGGCCCCCGAGGCAATTTGTTCTGGTCCTCCAAATAGTGTGATCAAGACAAGAAAAATAAATTTAGTTCAGTGGTAAAATGGCAGCTATAGTTATGAAGTGGCGTGCGTCTGTTCAATACAGCACGAGCTGCAGTTGAAGGTTGCGCGGAGCTGAAGTCACCTGACATTAAGCGAGTGAGTGGCATGAGCAGCTGAAAACATTTGGATACTTAAGCTTAAAGGCTTCTCAGCGCAGCGTTTCTGTTGCACGAAACGAAACTGCTGTCACCTGTGCGCTAGTTTGAAGTTCCGAGCTTATACACCAAGGCTAATACACAAGCACAATGGATTAACTATAACAGTTGGTCATTCATATATCGCGTCTTTTCCGCGCGATATTTCCATTGTATGAATATATGCCAATATACTCATGTGTCATGTGATTGGTTGTTTGCTGCACTGATATGTCTTGTGATTGGCTGTTTGCTGCACTCGTGTTGTGTTGTGTCGTGTGATTGGTTATTTGCTATACTTATGTATCATGTGATTGGTTGTTTACTGCACTTATGTGTCCTGTGATTGGCTGATCACCACACTCATGAGCCATGTGATTTGCTGCTCTCATGTGTCATGTGATTGGCTGATCGCTACACTCATATGTCTTGTGATTGGTTGTTTACTTCACTTATGTGTCATGTGATTGGCTGATCACCACACTCATGTGTCATGTGATTGGCTGATTGCTGCTCTCATGTATCATGTGATTGGCTGATCGCTACACTCATATGTCATGTGATTGGCTGTTGACTGCGATTATATGTCTTGTGATTGGCTGATTGCTATACTAATGTGTCTTGTGATTGGCTGATCGCTACACTCATGTGTCTTGTGATTGGTTGATTGTTACACTCATGTGTCTTGTGATTGGCTTATTGCTACACTCATACGTCTTGTGATTGGCTGATTGCTATACTAATGTGTCTTGTGATTGGCTGATTGCTATACTCATGTGTCTTGTGATTGGCTGATTGCTATACTCATGTGTCTTGTGATTGGCTGATTGCTATACTAATGTGTCTTGTGATTGGCTGATTGCTACACTCATGTGTCTTGTGATTGGCTGATTGCTACACTCATGTGTCTTGTGATTGGCTGATTGCTACACTCATGTGTCTTGTGATTGGCTGATTGCTATACTCATGTGTCCTGTGATTGGCTGATTGCTACACTCATGCGTCTTGTGATTGGCTGACTGCTATACTCATGTGTCTTGTGATTGGCTGATTGCTACACTCATGTGTCATGTGATTGGTTGTTTACTGCAATCATGTGTCCTGTGATTGGCTGATTGCTATACTCATGTATCTTGTGATTGGCTGATCACTACACTTGTGTGTCTTGTGGTTGGCTGATTGCTGATTACTTACAATGTTTCCTGCAGGTGTGGCAGAGGTGAGAAAACAAGAAGGGCTCACATTAGAGACGGCTCCGACTGCGGCTGATGCCTCGAAACACTCTGCCCCTTGACCCTGCGATGCCCGCCGAGCTCTTGAAAGACACCATGACCATCCCTGGAGCTCCCGAGCGAATCCTGGCCGAGAAAACCAACAACAATGAGCCTCAAGCCCAAGCCCCGGCCGTCATCATTCCTCTGGTCAACGAGGTGCAGCTAACGGCGGCCACCGGCGGTGCGGAGCTGTCCTGCTACCGCTGCACCGTCCCATTTGGTGTGGTGGTCCTGATCGCCGGCATTGTTGTGACTGTGGTCGCGTACACCTTTAATTCACACGGATCCACCATATCGTACTTCGGACTGGTGCTGCTGTCGGCTGGGCTGGTTCTGCTGGCGTTGAGTGCAGTTTGCTGGAAGGTGCGGATGGAGAGAAAGAAAGAGAGGAGAAGAGAGAGTCAGACTGCACTGATGGCCCACCAGAGGAGCATCTTTGCTTGATTCTGCACCAACATGAACTCTAAAAACCTTACAATGAATAAGGGATTACATTTGAGACAGTGTCCAGATTTTGTTTTGCAACTGGTCAGACAAAGCAAGCGCCTTCAGAGAAACCCGAATGACGGTTTTTGACCAATTGGCGTTTGGAGCTGATAATGGAGACGGGCTTGCAGCTGCATGAGTCCAGATGTGGAGAACAGCTGCACTGCAACAAAAAAAATGAGGGGTTTTGTCTCTAGTATTTCTGTTCTGTTTTTCATTACAAACATCTAAAGATTCTTAAGTTTGAGTACATTTATTTGGGAAATACACATTTAAGAGATTAAAGGCATGGTTTCGCACAAAACACTGAAAATTCTACCATAATTTGGAATTTGGGTTTGTTTTTTCTTTTGTTGAACACAAAAGAGGATATTCTGAATCAAGCTGTGATTGAATAAACCATTGACTTCCATTGTATTGGTTTGTCTTACTATGTAAGTCAATGTTACTGGTTTCCAGCTTTCTTAAGATGATCCTCATTTGGCTCATGAAGAACACCTTGAGGGGAATTAATTATTGTTTTTTTATTTTGGAGTGAACTATCTCTGCAGGCACAGGGCATCAACATGACGTCATATTGACGTCGTACTCCAATGTACCCCAATGTCATGGGGACGTTAAATTTTGTTTGGAAATAAAAATCGGGTATAAGTCAGAACCCAACGTCTGGCCAACATCAATGTCCAACGTTCAACCTAAAATCAACCCAATTTCAATGTCTACTCATGTTACACCTTGACGTTGTGTGGACGTTACCACTATGATGTATCACATGTTGGATTTTGGTCAATTTCCAACGTCCAACCTAAAATTAACCAAATATCAACATCTACTCATGTTACACCTTGACGTTGTGTAGACGTTACCACTATGATGTATCAGATGTTGGATTTTGGTCAATTTCCAACATCCAACCTAAAATCAACCAAATATTAACATCTACTCATGTTACACCTTGACGTTGTGTAGATGTTACCACTATGATCTATCAAATGTTGGATTTTGGTCACTTTCAACGTCCAACCTAAAATCAACCAAATATCAACGTCTACTCATGTTACACTTTGACGTTGTGTGGACGTTACCACTATGATCTATCAGACGTTGGATTTTGGTCAATTTCCAACACAATGTAAAATAAACCTTATATCAACGTAATTTGATGTTGTTATTGGATGTCAACAATAATGTTGTCTTGGCTAGACATTGAATTTTGGTCACCAGACATCACAACCTAAATTTAGTCTAATATTAATGTCTTATGATGTTGTGTGCCTGCTGGGATCCCTTTTAAGCTATATTTTGTAACAAATATGTACACTCTCAAAAATAAAGGTGCACAAGCTGTCACTGGTGTGGTACCTTTTCAAAAGGTACACATTTGTACTTGAAGGGTCCATATTGGTACCTCAAAAGTATATATTAGTACCTACAAATTAAGTGGAACACTTTTGTACTTTTTAGGCACTAATATATACCCTGGAGGTATTAATATGAACCTTTTAGGTACAAATTAGTATCTTTTAAAAAAGGTACCACCCCAGTGACAGATCACGTACCTTTATTTCTGAGAGTGTAGTATGCAGTCAAGTCAGACAAGAAAAATATCTAGTAATGAGGTCAGAAAATAATCTAGAAATTATTTAAAATAGCATGTGGTTGTATTAAACACAAGAAAGAAATACATTTATAAAACAAATGAGTATTTCTTAAAGAAAATCAATGCAGTCCGAAAATTTTTGATTTTAAAATATAAATATGGGTCAATAGAGTAAGAAAAATATCTAATGATCATGCATAAACAAACACAAACACAACAAAATCATCTGTCAATGGTGCTAGAACAAAATATAAAGATATGTTTAATATTTATGATTTAAAATAATGAGTTGATTTTAATTAGTTTAGTTTAATTAGTTTAAAATTTGTTGATTTCAAATAAATATGGATTAAATATTAAGGAAATTTATGCTTAAAGACAATGGGCTCTATTTTAGCGCAAAGTCTAAAGCACATGGAGCAAAAGCATTAAAGGTGTTTCCAAATCCACTTACGCTATTTTAAGGATGAAAAAATAGGCTCTGGGTCCTGACGCATGGTCTAACAGGGTTGTGCTTATTCTCCTAATGAGTTATTGGTGTGTTTTGAGCATAACGTGCATTAAACCAGAGTGTCATCTGCCATTCCCTTTAAGAGTCAGTTGCGTTGCGTCATGGCGCATTTGCTACATGGCAGATTTTATAAGCAGAAAAATTTAACATTCCACTAGCGAGAAAACAGTTAAACAAAGCATCTGCAGCGTGAGGATAAAGAACAAACCTCCATTTAGCCTCTTTACTTTTACTCTTTACTTTACTCCTTTACTTTCGTGGAGTAAGGAAATACTCTATTGAAGACATCTATTGTCCTACATAACTAATTTCATATTTCGTTTGTTAAGCACAAAGACTGTTTCAAATCTATTTCTAAATTCAATTCTAATTTCCAGCAAATGAATAAATGAACAATAATAACGAAGTTTGGTTAAAAAATATATCCAAACACACATCCTATTCTTATACCCCATATGGTGATGCAGATGACAGGTGGTCAAATCTAAGCTTGTTTTCATTAAAACAAATTCAAATATGCATATAATAAATAATACTGCTAATAATAATAACATTATACAACTGCAAATTGTCATGAAAAAAGCCCCCGAGGTAATGAAGACATGGAGGCAGTGGTTTTTATATCTATGTAGTAAATAGCAATTTTTGTAACATTTTAATCCTTTAATTTTTTCATAAAGATATTTGTGTATTGCTGAACATTCTGCGTGTATTAAGCAAGGCCCTGCATAGGTGCATAACTAATGGGGTGCGTTTCCGTAACTTGCGGCAGAACTATTACAGTATGATGCACCATTTGGGAAAAGAACTATGTAGTGACGAGTGTTTTCCAAAACCCGTAGTTTCTCTGTCGCAGATCCATTGTTTGAACCACGTTAGTTATAGCGTAAAACGCCCATAATGATGCTCTAAATGGGGCAGTGGAACTACTTCTTTAGAGAAAAACACCCTAATTTCTTGGTGCAAATTATATTGTTTTACACAAACACGCATTTAAAATAAAATCCAATATTAGTTTTGGTAAAAAAAAACATGCACTCGCTTTCCATATTAAGTGAAATATATGTAAATGGCACATATAGGGCCTGTGTTTCCTTTACAAATATTATTGAGAACATATATGAGAATACATATTCTATTCTAAAACATAAAATCACTAAAAAAAGATAACACGTATTTTAATATCATATATAAATCATATAAATAAATAAATAAGGAGGCTATTTACTAAGAAATGAAATTTAATATTTATTATTTATTAGAAAATGAAAAAAATTCTACTTTAATAATAATATTAATGATGATGATGATTATTATAATTAAAGTAGGATATTGTTTATTTAAAATTTTTTTTTTTTTGAAAAGTCTACTTTTACAATTTGACACATGCCAACCACTGCAGAAATATTCTAACCAGCAGGCCCATGTCATATACAGTACAGATACTTAATAAATGACCCACTATAAACTAAAAGCATTGACATATGCTGTGTTTTTGTTTTCACAAGCTTTGGAGACGTAACATAAATTCCGAGTTTAAATAATAGGTCACTTATAGCTTTCGTCATGAGCCACGGCTGTGTTCAAAACGACCTAAATGTTCAAAGTGCACTACAAAGGCAACGCAATAGTAAACATGAAGATCGCTAAAACTGAACTGTACAAATACTTTGAAAGCAAATTCCACCTAAGAGTGATGGCTTTAATATTTTTTTTCAAATAACTCCAAGTTTAAATGTTAGAATGTTCTAAATAAATAGGGCATAGGGGGGATAACTGGGAATAGAACACAGCCAGGAAATGCAGAGGTGTAGTTGCAAGCATACAAGTTTGTGACGCATTTTGCGAATGTTCGATGGAACGATGGATTTGGGAAACGCCAAATCAACAAACTGAAATGACGGAACTTGCAACCTTAGTTGGCTAACGATGGTTTTCAGAAACGCATCCCTGCACTGGACAATAGACCAGCTTTTAGATGGTGAATGGTGCAGTCTATTTTAGTTCCTCAAAATAGCAACGCGCCAACAATGCGCCTTAACACACCTCCTTTTTAGACCAGCACACCCATGAGTCCACAAAGTGGCGCAAATAGATTTGCTAATAAAACAATCTGATACAAAATGTGAAAATTAGGGTTGCGCTGGTCTGAAAATAGCAACAAATCGTGCCATACACGTCTTGCGCCTTATCACGCCGGGTGTATGATAGGGCTCTAAATCTGTCAAATAGCCTTTGTTTTCCTTTTGAATGGTTTTATTTTAGTTTACTTTCTGACCTCACTATCAGACCTTTTTACCCTTTAAGTATTTTTGAGTCCCATGTAAATGTATCTGGATTTAAGCATTTTTAGACATTTGACCTAGAAAACAAGTCCCAGCTACTAAGAAAGAAAATGTGTTTTTCTGCAGTTTTGGACAATCCTGATGGACTCGCAGCGCTCGTCAACCTTTGAAGTATTTTATGAGCTCTTGCTTTACTCTCTTTCCCTTTGTTTTCTTCTCCGTCTCATTTGCCTGTCAGGCAGGATCATTGGGTTATCTGGGACAGTAGCCAAGCCCAACGCATCGAAATTAAGACCAGTAACCACTGTGCAAACCCAGAAACGGGAAGTGCCGTATTAATCCACGGCTGCTTCCTGTCCGGTTGGGATTAATGGAAATACAGGCTTTGAGACATAAAGGAAAAGGGAGGAAAAGGAGGAAATGAAGAACAATGATTTCTTCTTCACCGAGTGTGTCTTTTCTGACACCCAGACGCTTCATATATGTCTCTTTTGTGGACGTACGGTACACATTTCACTTGTATTATGATATATAAACAACAATGGGCTGGAAAACCAGACGCTCTTATTAATATTATTATCTTTTATTGAATTTATTTTACATTTTTGACTATGAGGACACGCGCTCTTACTCGAGTGGGGATTTATGACTTCATGTGGAATAACTTAAAGAGACTGCTAAACATTTTAAATGGCAGGAATATGTGATTTTGTGTATTTGAGCACTTTTAATCATTGTAACGAATTGCAAACCATGAAATATTGATTTCAGGTCATTATTTTCTGTCTTAATTCAGTTTCAGATTATTTTATGATTGTAATCGTCATGTGATTTCTTCAATTATGTCTGTGGAAATGTTATGTAAGCTGTTGACGGATTTATTTTTAATAAACACTTGCGAAAGAAAGTGTTACCTTTATTGTATCCAACACAGGCTCATTCTGAAAACGTAGTCCTATATACATTTCTGGAGATCGCGAGTTATGTAGCCAGAGGCACGTATGGCTGCATTTCGTCGATAAAATGAAGGCTACAGGACAGTAAGACGCAGTTCCTTTTCTCGCTAGCAACTGACTGCTTACACTTTGTGGGGACGCCTTTCCCACTGTAACCAGTTTGTCCAGTGGCTCACTGTGTATGTCGGCGGACAGCAATCAGTGCTTTTGAAAACACCATTGGTTGGGTTTAGGGAAAGGGGTGGATGGGTCAATTGGTGGTTTTGAAAACACTATTGGTTGGGTTTAGGGAAAGGGGTGGATGGGTCAATTGGTGGTTTTGAAAACACCATTGGTTTGGTTTAGGGAAAGGGGTGGGTGGGTCAATTGATAGTTTTGAAAACACTGTCGACTGGGAAGGGGGTGGGTGGGTCAATTGGTGTTTTTTTTAATTGTAGGTTGGGTTTTGGGAAGTGGGTGTGTCAGTTGATCACTCAGTCAGTTAGTCAGTCAGTCAGTCAACATCGGCCTCTGGTGGACTTACATGAAAACAGCAGCTCCAAATGGCACTTGTGAGAGAAATTTGAGATCTCAAAAAGTGTAAACAGCAGCCTTTGGTGGATTTGCGAAAACAAAAACTGCAAATAAACATAGCTCCTGGGGCGTATTTGGCGCTCTCCAGAAATGTAAATAGCGGTATGTTTTCAGAATGAGCCTGGGCTGATTGTATCACATGAAAGGATTGCGAAAATCATCAGAATAATATGTATTTATTAGAATAATAATTGTCTGAAGTTTCAGCTCAAAACATTTCACAGATCATTTTTTATGTTTATCATGCTGCAAATGCAATGCCAAATATTGTGTGCATCTTTAAATTCAAATGAGCTGCTGCTCTCCGCCCCCTTTCCAGAAGAGGGCGGAGCCTTTACAGCTTGCGCTTCCATTACTCAGTCAAAAAAATACATGTGTTTTAAAGTCTTGGTCAGTTAAAAACTCATGATGTGCTGATTTCTGAGAGCTCGGAGATGAAGTACACACAAACATGTGTATTACAGTTCTCTTTCACATCAGCTGTCAAATACAGAAATTGTCTGTGAATGTAAAGAGCTAGGAAAAAATAATGTGTTTCAGTTTATTAGATCTGTGAAACTCCTAACTAGGGATGCACCACATTTTTTTCGGCCATCTTAAATTATCGGCCAAAAATGGCTTTTTGATTTTTACCCGCAAGAGAAAAATGGACGAAAATATTAGAGATAAAAAAGTGTACAATAAAATAAGGTCCAAAAAAAGTGTGTAAAAAAAGTACAAAACACATCATGGCATGTCATGGCAACACGGTAAATGGTAAATTATGCATCTGGACTCGTTCAACGTCAATAAAGTTATGTTATTGGCTTTTTTCAATCTGTCATACAGAATTACTGTATATTATTTAATAAAGCAATAAATAATTATTACAAAGCATTTTTAGTTTTGGTTTTCGGCCAAGTACATCCCGAATTTTCAGTGTCAGCCCAGAATTAAAATTTTCGTGCGTCTCTACTACTAAGACAACTCAGCTAAACTCTGCCCACTTGATCTTAAATGATTTGAAGGACACCTAATTTGCCCCTTTTTACAAGATGTAAATTATCAATTTATTAGTTTGTCTCAGGCATCCCCATGAATGTGTCTGAACTTTCAGCTTAAAACCTTTTACAGATACTTTTTTATGTTTATCATGTTGTGAATGCAATGCCAAATATTGTGTGCATCTTTAAATTCAAATGAGCTGCTGCTCTCCACCCCCTTTCCAGAAGAGGGCGGAGCCTTTACAGCATGCACTTCCATTACTCAGTTAAAAACAAACAAAACAACTGAAAACTTATTAAGGCATTCCATTTTGTACGTCATTAAACTTGTGATTTGGTACTACTCCACCATTTAATGAATAAGAAAGAGCGTGTGTGGAGATGTTGACGCGGTAAAGAATAGCAACAACAACAACAACAGAGGAAACATGGAAGCGGGAAATGGTCAGTCGCCACAATTTGCTCCCAACAGACCTGAGATCTCTCTTGTACCCACAAATTCCTCTGAATGGTGGAGGACATCATATATAAACCATTGGCGCAAGCTGCGATGATGGCCCTTTCCCTCCTAATCCACCTCAGAATCATTTTGAAGTTGGGTGAACTTCGCATTATTTGCAGAGCTAAAAGCAGGACGATTTCTTCCACCGTGGCTAGTGTGGTGCAGATTCTAAACCTGCTTTTACGTATGTGCGACGTCGTCAATTGTATAGCAACTGCAAACACATGAATCAGATATGGGTCACAATTAAAAGAACATGTAAACAGACAACAAATCGGAATTGGGCATCAAGACCTGACAGTGTAAACAGGGCCTATAATCCCCTTTTCATTTTCTTTAATGTGTTCAAAATAATGAACACATTCTCTCATTGACTGCGAGATTCATCGTGACTAATTTTAATTCAGCTATTTATTTTTTAAAAGCTCATTAATAAACTAAAAAAGCAGCACACATTACATTTTCAAAAAAGTAACTCAAATGCTATTACTTATTTTTTAAATGTAATGAGGGACTGGGCGTCACGGTGGCGCAGTGGGTAGCACGATCGCCTCACAGCAAGAAGGTCGTTGGTTTAAGCCTCGGCTGGGTCAGTTGGCATTTCTGTTTGGTGTTTGCATGTTCTCCCCGTGTTCGCGTGGGTTTCCTCCGGGAGCTCCGGTTTCCCCCACAAGTCCAAAGACATGTGCTATAGCTAAATTGTAAGTAAGTAGGCTAAATTGTCCATAGTGTATGTGTGTGAATGAGAGTGTGTGGATGTTTTCCAGTCATGGGTTGCAGCTGGAAGGGCATCCGCTGCGTAAAACATATAATGGATAAGTTGGCAGTTCATTCCGCTGTGGCAACCCCAGTTTATTAAATGTACTAAGCTGAAAAGAAAATGAATGAATAAATAATATGTGACTTTACTCGTTACTTAGAAAAAGTAACATTAACTCGCGTCACTTGTAATGCGTTATCCACAACACTGCTTGTAAATGATGCCTCTGGACTCATTTAATGTCAATAATATTTGGTCATGTTATTGTCTTTTTTTGTAAGACTTTTAAAACGTTAATAACTTTTGTAAAGAATGAAATAATCATTAGAAAGCATTTTAGTTTCGGTTTTCATCCAAGTACACCCAGAATTTTAATTTCGGTGCATCTCTACCACTAACATAACTCTCTCAAGCTCCACCCACTTGATCCTAAATTAATTAAAGGGGATCTATTATCCCCCTTTTTACAAGTCTATGTCGTCTCTAGAGTGTGTATGAGAAGTCGCAGCTCAAAATACCCCACAAATGTTTTATAACTCCTGCTAAACTGACCCTTCGATCCAAATGTGCCATTTTGGTGACTGTTGCTTTAAATGCAAATGAGATTGTGCTCTTTTCAAAAGAGGGCGGAGCTAAAAATGCTGTGTGTCAGCATAGTAGCATATTCAAAAACAAGACTAACGTCCAGTGCTAATGAGGGAGAGAGAGAACGTCACTAATGGGCGGGGCTTTCCCTCTCTGATGACACGTACAAAGGAAGAATGTCAATCAAAGTCTTTCTCCAGACTGTTTTATCAAGTGTGATTATAAAACATGCAATTAATAAATGTTTATCATTAGATGCTGGTTATATTCACACACTGCTGCCACACAACTGTGTTTAAACGCCGTACAAAAGTGATTTTTGCATAATAGGTCCCCTTTAAATTCAGGTGCTTGTTTCTAAAAGTAAACTTAGGACTACAATAGAGAGTTTCAATGAGATCAAAAGCAATGCTTGCTAATACAGAACATACATTTGTCATGATCAAACTGCAATGTTACACACTAAAGGAAGCTTAAAGGCATTGTATCTCTTTAATAGATTGATATTATTCTAGAACTGTCCACTTAAAAGTCGAATTACAATACAAACTGTTCTGATTAAAACTCTGCCTGAATGAGCTGCATCTGAGTCACGGGCGTCTGCAGCTGGTTTAAAGAGAGGACTGGCTTTGATTATTCCTGCAGTCCCTCGTGCTGTTTGTTTGAAGTCTCATTTAAAGTGCACTGTGGGTTGGGTCGATAGACGCCAGCTGAACATAAAGAGCTTTCTCGTGTGAGATTCTGCGATTAAAACTTTCAATGATGAATGGAAGGAAACGTTTCTCTTTCGTTCTTTTACAATGCATTCTGTAGCACTCCACGTCTGCATTGTGTGGCATGTGAATGCACGTCAACTTCACTGCTCTCGTGTTGGACACGACTCGTTTTAAAATGACTACCAATTGAGCTGTTTAAATAGCGCTGCACTATTGATCTTTTGTGCAAAATCAAAAAAAGTGTGGGTACATATTTAATTTTTTTTTGTCAATCATTTAGTAAAATAGCAGCAAAATAAAATGAACAGCAAAGCAAAAACCTTAACAACTGCCTCAAACACCCTAGCAACCACACAGCAATAATTGTATAATCACTAAAAGAAACTTAAACGGATCGGACAAAAACACCCTTAACACCCAGCCACTGCACAGCAACATTATTATAACATTATTATATAGCCTTGGAGTAACCATTGATGACCTACTAAACTTCTCTGACCACATTTCTAGAACTGCTCGATCTTGCAGATTCGCACTCTATAACATCAGAAAAGTCCGACCCTTCCTATCTGAACATGCAGCTCAACTCATTGTTCAAGCTCTTGTTCTCTCCAAACTGGATTATTGCAACTCTCTACTAGCCAGGCTACCAGCTAACTCTATCAAACCTCTTCAGCTGCTTCAGAACGCAGCAGCACGAGTGGTCTTTGATGAACCCAAAAGAGCACATGTCACTCCGCTACTCACCCGTTTGCACTGGCTGCCAGTTGCTGCTCGCATCAAATTCAAAGCTCTGATGTTTGCTTATAAAGCGACCTCTGGCTTTGCTCCTTCTTATCTGCTCTCACTTCTGAAGATGTATGTGCCCTCCAGAAACTTGCGTTCTGTGAATGAACGTCGCCTCGTGGTTCCATCCCTAAGAGGGAAGAAATCACTTTCCCGAACTCTCACATTCAATCGGCCCAGTTGGTGGAATGAACTCCCTAACTACATCAGAACAGCAGAGTCACTTGCTGTCTTCAAGAAACGACTAAAAACGCAACTGTTTAGTCTCCACTTTCCTTCCTAATCTGTAACTCTCTGGCTATACCACTAACAGTACTCTCTCTCTCTCAAAAAAAAAAACATTACTAATGCTTTGCTTCTTAGACTTTACACACCTGAAACTTGTCTATAGCACTTGTTCACTGCTGCTCTTATGGTTGTGTAAATTGCTTCCTTGTCCTCATTTGTAAGTCGCTTTGGATAAAAGCGTCTGCTAAATGACTAAATGTAAATGTAGATAATTCTTCCATATCTCACCTTAGCAACTATCTAGAACAGGGGTGTCCAAACTCGGTCCTGCAAAGTTTAGTTCCAACCCCAATCAGACACACCAGGGCTAGCTCATCAAGCTCTTAAGGCTCGTTTCCACTGACTGCTACAGTACAGGTCGGTACAGGTCAACTTCATCAGGCTTGCATTTCCACTGATAAAAGGGTACCAATGGTGCTCTTTTGGTGGGCGTGGTGTATGACAGAAAGTTTCAGTCGACGTCATTTTCGCTCGAGAAAATGTCACAGTAAAGCTGTACAGGTCGTTCACATATCATATAAGAAGCATTTCTCACAAAACAGATGCTTCATACACATAAATACTTGTGTAGAAATGTTTATTACTGACTTTTCTATGAACATAATTTGATTATAACTGCAGATCAATGACAGTGAGATATAGCTTACTGTAATGTCCGCAATTATATAAAATAAATATATAAATGCAATATATATGAACACAGACCCTTACAGTCTCCGATATGTTACCAATTACAGAAAAACTACACACAGCATACATTTAGGTCCAATCCCAATTCTATCCCTTAGCCCTTCCCCTTATCCCTACCCCTCGTTTTGCGCGTGCCTGTGAAAGGCTAGTGGTGTCCCAATTCTCTTTAGCTTGAAGGCGTAGGGCTTAGGGCAAGGGGTATACACCATTTCAAATGAAGATTTTTTAGGACCACACTCGAAACCAAGGGGTCAGAAAAATTTTCCAGCATAAACCCGGAAATAACCCGGAAATAAGAAGATCCACAAATTAGTATTTTTTGTCATTATTACGAATTTTTACAACAAACAAACACATTTTTAATATATATATTAATAACCGCGTGCGTGTTTTACCATCATGCCAGCACACACACATATTATGGACATCTCGACATGCGAAAGTGTTCCTCTATATGTTTTCATCGAAGTTGTTTACAATACTGATCCATCCACAGAGTTTGTAATGTCGTCAAATGTGTAATTATTTAGCTGCGTTTAGTGCTTCTGCATTTGGATGTCTCTGGGATAAGCTGCATGAATGCTAAAGCTTTAAATAAAAGTGAAACCATCAAGCCGGATCCCTATTACGTTTACAAATACAAGCGCAGCCATTTTGAGCTCATTTCTGGTTAATGGTGTCAGAATTTACCGGTATTTTGGAATGGATGTGTGAATAGTCTTTTCCGGAAAAATTCTGTAACATCCTTGCCTGTGTGAACAGCGCTTTTTAGAATTTACCAGTAAAGTCGATACAGTAATTTTCCAGATATTTACCGGTATCACTGTGTGAAAGGGGCTGGTAACACCCTAGCAACCATGTAGTAAGTATCTAACAACTTAGAACCAGACGGTAATACCCTAGCAACCATGTAGTAACTATCTAACAACTTAGAACCACACCGTAACACCCTAGCAACCATGTAGTAACTATCTAACAACTTAGAACCACACAGTAACACTCTAGCAATCATGTAGGAACTATCTAACAACTTAGAACCACACAATAACACCCTAGCAACTATGTAGCAACTATCTAACAACTTAGAACCACACATTAACACCCTAGCAACCATGTAGCAACTATCTAACAACTTAGAACCACACGGTAACACCCTAGCAACCATGTAGCAACTTTCTAACAACTTAGAACCACACAGTAACACCCTAGCAACCATGTAGTAACTATCTAACAACTTAGAACCACACAGTAACACCCTAGCAACAATGTATCAACTATTTAACAACTTAGAAACACACAGTAACACCCTAGCAACCATGTAGTAACTATCTAACAACTTAGAACCACACAGTAACACCTTAGCAACTACATAGCAATGTTTTAGCAACTCAGAACAACATAGTGACACTCTAGCAACCACATACAACATATTTATTAAAGGGCACCTATGGTGAAAATTATACTTTTCAAGCTGTTTGGACAGACACGTGTGTATGTATAGTGTATAGACTGTCATATTGGGGTAATAAAAACACACCCAGTCCTTTTTTCTCAATTTAACTACATAAAAACGGTGGATCAATTGGAACGGTTTTTAGATTGACCGCAACTTGACGTAGGAGTGCGGTCCCCCCGTCCACCAATATTGATTGACAGGCGCGCATCACCATATTCTCAGGTGGTTTCACGTCCGATATTTTCAGCGTGTCAGTCAAAGCAATGTCACCAAAGGAACACCTTTGCTCTTTTTTTGGATGTAAGGCTCATTGGGCTTAACACAAGAGCCTTCATTGTCTTCCTGCGAATGAGCAACAGAGATTTTACATTTAGCGCTGAACACGCCGTGAATGCAACGTATCGAGATTCGGGCCGATAAAAACAGCTGATCCACCGAGTCTTTCAGCACTCTCTCCGAAAACACTCGACTGATCTCGGCTGGCGGATCAACATTCACCACATGATCGCTAAACTGGCATGCTCAGAAGAACCATAATATTATTAGTAAGTCTTAAAATAAGGGGTAAAATAGGTGCCCTTTAACATGACTGCACAGTAACTGCATAGCAGCACTTTATCCACCTGGATCACACCTTGGCTACTATCTAAAACACCCTAGCAACCACAAAGTAATGTTAGAACCACATAGTAAGACCATAGCAACCACATTCAACATATTAGTAACATGACTCCACAATAACTGCCTATCAACACTTCATTCATATGGATGAAGTATCTTCAACACCATAGCAACCATATAGCAACACTCTAACAACTTAGAACCACATAGTAACAACACGTTAGTAACATGACTACACAGTAACTGCATAGCAACGCTTCATCCTCCCATATCCTACCTTGGCAACTATCTAGAACACCCTAGCAACCACATAGCAACTCTCTAACAAATTAGAACCACACAGTAATACCTTAGCAACCACATAGCAATGTTGTAACAACTCAGAGTCACAAAGTAACACCCTAGCAACCACACACAACATATTGGTAACATGGCTGCACAGTAACTGCCTATCAACACTTCAACTATCTAGAACACCCTAGCAACCACATAGCAATGTTAGAACCACATAGTAAAACCATAGCAACCATATTCAACATATTAGTAACACGACTGCACAATAACTGCCTATCAACACTTCATCCATATGGATCACACATTGTCAACTATCTTCAACACCATAGCAACTACATAGCAACACTCTAACAACTAAGAACCACATAGTAACACTAGCAACCACATACAACATATTCGTAACATGACCGCACAGTAACTGCATAGCAACACTTCATCCACCTTGATCACACTTTGGCAATTATCTAGAACACCCTAGCAACCACATAGCAATGTTAGAACCACAAAGGAACACCATAGTAATCACATACAACACGTTAGTAACATGACTACACAGTAACTGCATAGCAGCGCTTCATCCTCCCATATCCTACCTTGGCAACTGTCTAGAACACCCTAGCAACCACATAGGAATGTTAGAACCACAAAGGAACACCATAGCAACCACATACAACACGTTAGTAACATGACTACACAGTAACTGCATAGCAGCGCTTCATCCTCCCATATCCTATCTTGGCAACTATCTAGAACACCCTAGCAACCACATAGCAATATTAGAACCACAAAGGAACACCATAGTAATCACATACAACACGTTAGTAACATGACTACACAGTAACTGCATAGCAACACTTCATCCTCCCACACCCTACCTTGGCAACTATCTAGAACACCCTAGCAACCACATAGCAATGATAGAACCACAAAGGTACACCATAGTAACCACATACAACACGTTAGTAACATGACTACACAGTAACTGCATAGCAGCGCTTCATCCTCCCATATCCTACCTTGGCAACTATCTAGAACACCCTAGCAACCACATAGCAATGTTAGAACCACAAAGGAACACCATAGTAACCACATACAACATGTTAGTAACATGACTACACAGTAACTGCATAGCAGCGCTTCATCCTCCCATTTCCTACCTTGGCAACTATCTAGAACACCCTAGCAACCACATAGCAATGTTAGAACCACAAAGGAACACCATAGCAACCACATAGAACAAGTTAGTAACATGACTACACAGTAACTGCATAGCAGCGCTTCATCCTCCCATATCCTACCTTGGCAACTGTCTAGAACACCCTAGCAACCACATAGCAACTCTCTAACAAAATAAAACCACACAGTAATACCTTCGCAACTACATAGCAATGTTGCAACCACATAAAACACATTAGTAACTACACAGTAACTGCATAGCAACGCTTCATCCACCTTGATCACACCTTGGCAACTATTTAGAACACCCTAGCAACCATATAGCAATATTCTCACAACTCAGATCCATATAGTAACACCCTGGCAACCACACACACTTTCGTAGCTAATTTAGCTAAAAACAGTGCATGTGTAGTTCACTAAATATGAAACACACAACATTTTGAACAGTAAAATAATCTATTTTTACACAAAACAACAGTCTGTTTGTCCAGTACAGCTGCAGTCCCCTGACTCGATCGGCTCTATAGGTGATCGGTGGTGGCCTTGAACTGCTCACTTCGACGTGACGGTTTTAAATAGCTTGACTTAGAGATGTATTTATAGGCAGCATTTGCGTTGCTATGCGTTTCCCTGACACCAGACACTACAACTCAACGGTTTGCTTGCGTCAGAGGAGCTTCTACGACACACTTCGTCAGATTCGATGGCCTGGTGGACACACACACAGTCCAGAGACGGACAGCAGAAGCAGCCTGACACCTGACACATAGATCAGATGTTTGACACCCAGAGACGTGGGCTTCTTCTCTCCACAGTGCAGGAACTTCTGGAAAGTCCTTCAGAGAAATAAAAATAGACAAATGAGAGCAGTGTTGTTTGCATTATTATTACATTATTATATGTTTATACACATTTTAAACTAGAGTTGATTATATATAGATATACAGTTGAAGTCAGAATTATTAGCCCCCTTTTAATTTTATTATAATTCTTTTTTAATAATGATGTTTAATAGAGCAAGGAAATTTTCACAGTATGTCTGATAATATTTTTTCTTCTGGAGAAAGTCTTATTTGTTTTATTTTGGTTTTAATTTACTAAAAACCTTTTTATGGTCAAAATTATTAGCCCCTTTAAGCTATATATTGTTTTCGATAGTCTACAGAACGAACCATCGTTATACAATAACTTGGCTAATTACCCTAACCTGCCTAGTTAACCTAATTAAGCTAGTTAAGCCTTTAAATGTCACTTCAAATAATATCTAGTAAAATATCTAGTCAAATATTGTTTACTGTCATCATGACAAAGATAAAAAAAAAATAAATCAGTTATTAGGAATGAGTTATTAAAACTATTATGATTTGAAATGTGTTGAATATATCAACTCTCCATTAAACAGTAATTAGGGGAAAAAATAAACAGGGGGGCTAATAATTCCGGGGGGGCTAATAATTCTGACTTCAACTGTATGTATTTACACTGTAAAAATAAACTAAAACTTTTTAATGTAAAACTATTTATTTTTTCAAATTTTTTTCATTATACAGTGAAATACCTGTTGTTTTAAAATTTACAGTTATTGCTTGTGTTTTGGTATTACGTTATTTTTTCTGGTTGTTAAAGAAATTTTTCTGTATTTTCAGAGAGTAACACATAATTTTACATTTATATTTACAGATTATTCCTGTAAAAATAGGGAAACAAAAATAGCAGTGATGATGGTTATGATATGAAGATAAATGCGGGGTTAATAATGTCAAATAATAGCCTATTGTTCTTAGGCTGCATATAATGCATGCACTGTAAATTGTAAAATGTTTATTTTACTACTCGCTGGAAAACTAGACCCACGCTACTTTAACGAACTACAACTCCCAGCATGCACCTCGCACACACAGATTCCTAATTCTGACTGATTACACACAGTCAGAAGATCGTTATGGACTGATTTCAAAGACTATAAATTCCTTTGAATTTTTTTTCTTTTTTAAATATTTCCCAAATGATGTTTAACAGAGCAAGGACATTTTCACAGTATGTCTGATAATATTTTTTCTTCTAGAGAAAGTCTTATTTGTTTTATTTCAGCTAGAACAAAAGCAGTTTTTAATTTATTATGAACCATTTTCAGGGCAATATTATTAGCCCCTTTAAGCTATATATTTTTTCGGGAGTCTACAGAACAAACCATCGTTATACAACAACTTGCCTAATTACCCTAACCTGCCTAGTTAACCTAATTAACCTAGTTAAGCCTTTAAATGTCACTTTAAGATGTATAGAAGTGTCTTGAAAAATATCTAGTCAAATATTATTTACTGTCATCATGACAAAGATAAAATAAATCAATTAGAAATGATTATGTTTAGAAACCATTATGTTTAGAAATGTATATATATATATATATATATATATATATATATATATATATATACACACACACATATACAGGGCTTGACATTAACACCTACCAACTCGGGTTAGACAGCCACCATCACTAGCCACTTTGGCTGGTTGAAAATACATTTTAAATTGTAGTTTTCTTAAAAGTAAGCTTCAACAATAAGGATGGCCTGATATTTGTGCAAATGCGATCTTTGAATCGATAAGCAACACGACTGAAAAAAATTAGTAAAAAATTATTATTAGAAAGCAGGTGGGTACCGAATGAGAAGATGATTACTCGAGCCAACAGCTGATGTGATGCGCGTGACTGTTTAAATCGCGTGCGCGCTCCCGTTTCCTTGCGTGAAGCAACTGTGCCTGAAAATGCAACAAGTGTGATCGGTTCTCTTTCGAATAGACTAGACAAAAAGTTATACTCATGCACCCGACAGTCTAGCTCAGGCATGGGCAAACTCGATCCTCGAGGGCCGGTGTCCCTGCAGAGTTTTGCTCCAACACTAATCAAACACACCTGAACACCCTAATTAGTGTCTTCAAGATCACTAGAAAGCTACAAGCAAGTGTGTTTGATTAGGGTTGGTGCAAAACTATGCAGGGACACCGGCCCTCCAGGATCGAGTTCCCATCCCTGGTCTAGCTGCTTTCAAGAGCTCCAGCACCGGTTGTTTTCGCGTTAATTAATTGGCCTAATGTAAACTGTGTGCGTGTGATCATCCTTTCATTAGCATATTATAACAGAGGTCGCCACAGCAGAATGAACCGCCAACTATTCCAGCATAAGTTTTATGCAGCGAATGCGCTTTTAGCTGCAACCCAGTACTGGAAAAACCCCATACACTCTCTCATTCACACACACAATCATACACTCTGGCCAACTAGTTTATTCAATTAACCTATAGCGCATGTGCCGCAGCACCCACACAAACGTGGGGAGAACATGCAAACTCCACACAAAAATGCCAACTGGCCCAGCCGGGACTCAAACCGCCTCATCTGTTTTCATATTTCTACTAAAAAGATAATCTACTAGTTCCCTACAAATTCCCAAACACAATTTGGGAATTTCAATCACAATCACAATTTCGATCACAATGTGCAATCTTTTTTTATCGTATATTTCTCAGATGAATCTATGCTTAATATGACTTAAATTACCCATAATAACTCCACTGAGCGTTAAAAGAGCCACCTGTAAGTATAAAACACAGATTTAACCATTAAACGCCTCGAGTAAACACAACCTTATCTGACTGAAGCATTCAAGCCAATTATTTGTCAATTAAAGAATATTAAGTTTGTGAAGTTTTATTTGATTTCAGCTCTGTCCTCGTGCTCCGCAACTAAAACCCTCCAGCATTTAATAAACAAAGACTCAGAAAAACATGTGGTTTCAGTCTAGTGGGGGCTTTTTGTGTTTAATTTGATTAAGCTGAATCGTGCATCTCACAGGAGCAGCAGGGGGTTCCTGAATACCGGCCAACAACTCTGTCAGATTAAAGAAATATCACCACTGCGGATGCCTGGGGGACCACATACTGCATGCGCACACACACACACAGTACACATGCATGCACAAAGATCGTTACACATACACATGCATACACAGACACACACAAACAAACGTACAGCTGCCTTTATGGGTACTTGCCATAGACATTAGCCCGTTTCACACAGTGATACCGGTAAATATCCGGAAAATATCCAGAACAACTTTACCGGTAAATTCAAAAAAGCGCTGTTCACACAGGAAAGGACGTTCCGGAATTTTTCCGGATAGACCATTCACACATCCATTCCAAAATACCAGTAAATTCTGACATCATTAACCAGAAATGAGTTCTAAACGGCTGCACTTGTATTTGTAAACATTTGACGACATTACAAACTCTGTGGATGGATAAGTATTGTGAACAACTTCGATGAAAACATATAGAGGAACACTTTCGCATGTCGAGATGTGTGTGTGCTGGCGCTCACCAGCTGCTTTACGTACACACGCATCAAGCAACTGAAGCAGAGCTTCAAGGTAAACAAACAGCAGTTTATCGTAAGCATTTTATCAATTTTTTTTCACAGTTGGCATTAAGAAGGAACATAGAAACGTTATCTGACTAACATCTAGCGGCTAAATGTGTCTGGAAAAGCATTCAAAGGCTTGTATTTTCATTAACAGCGTGGATGTGAATCCGTCTGAGTGTTCTGATTGGCTGGAGTAGACGTCTTACGTCATTCCAGCCAATCACAATTAATTACGTCAACGCAATCTTTCCAGCTATTTTCCTTCTGCATTTACACAGAGCAGCATTCTGGCAAATTACCGGTAATGTTACCACCTGTCACACCCTTGGCTCGTTCCTGCAGAGCCAATCACAGCTCTCCCTTACAATTCACCACACACGTGAACTATCATCTGATTACTGATCATCTGCACCCGCAATCACCCACGCACTATAAAGACTCACCTCATTCATTCACTCACCGGCTGGAATCGAAGTCAGATGGTTCTCCTCATCGGCTCTCCCTCTTCCTCTTGTACCCTTCCATGGATGTCCTTTCTTTCTCCTGTGGATGCAAACACACCTGCTTAAGGGAAGTGACTAAAGCTTTGTTTGTGTATTACTGAAGATCTGAAATGTACTATTTGAACTGTGTGTGAGATCGCCCTCCCTCTGCTACACCACTTACCTGCTTCATTTCTCAGCATTTGTTGCATTGCACAAATAAATAGTCTTAAAGATTTATTCATCTTTATCTTCCTTGTGTGACCGTGAAACAACTTCTCTTTCTGGAAAATTGCCAGAACAATTTTAAAGGTGTTTTCAAAAAGGGCTTGTTCACACATACAGACCTTTCCAGAAAATTGCCGGTAACTTTACGGAAAGGTCTGTATGTGTGTGTGAAAGGGGCTACTGTTAACGATTTTTGTAAATTACGCAGTATTTAACTGTAAAATGAACTGTAGGACACTTATGCGGTATGTTATTGTATTTTAAAGCTGCACTGCGAAAATTACTGTATGTTTTACAGTAAAGATATACATAAAGTTCTGTAAATACATATACGCCAAGATAAACGGTGCTGTAAATGTAAATACAGTACTTTGCTGTGATTGATTTACAGTAGGTTGCTGGCCAACTGCTGCCAGTAAGTTACTGCAGCTTCTACAGGAAACTGTTAACAGTGTAAAGGCTGGTTTATACTTCTGCCTTGAGTGTAGTTGTGCATTTATACCTTTGCGTGCTGCTTGTGTTGCTCTGCAATAACACTTCAGAGACGCTAGCTGGCAGCAGGTCTTTATGTTCCTCTTTGTCGAGTTTCTTCGTGGGGGATTTGTTTTTTCTGAAAAGTACCTTAATGTACAAGTAGCTCACTAATTCAGAGGTGGAACCGGCGGACGTGCAACAACTTTAATCATAAGGTAAACATAAAACAACAGTCTCCACTTGCAGCTTCTTCACATGACTCCACACTTGTAAACACTCCCTCCATCGGGTTCGCGCAGCTCTCGGTTCCTCCCACACTTGTCAGTGCTACCAAGTTGACCGATCACAGAGCTTGTGATAATTAAATTTTTTGAGGGGTGCACATCAGCATTGGCGTCAGCCACAGCGAGGGCTATGTAACCGAGTGAAGGCTACGCCAGACCATACGCGTTGGCTTGACCCAAAAGTATAAATCAGCCTTAATGGTGTTTCTACTGTACAGATTGTATATTCTCTCTTTTGTAGTACTATCTGTATTTTTACTTTTTCAAAACACTTTATTCTGGATCATTTATGAGCTGTTTTACTCATGTGGACCAAAAAATGTCCCCATAAGGTCAAAATTTACTGGTATTGCCTCACTTGTGCGAACATTTGGTAACTATATTCAGGGATGGGCAGTATTTCTGAAGTATTTTAAATACGTATTTCAAATACAAAATAGTTTTTTTGTCATTTGTATTTGATAGGGTTGATGGAAAATGGCTTAATATTTAGTATCAAAATACTTCAGTGTCTCGTATTTTTGTAGTTTCAATATACTGTAAAATACTTTGCAAGAAGTCTACAGTACATGATGACACCTTACAAATGAGGCCTCTGATTAGTGCTTTCTCAGTTATTTACCTAAGCTTGAGATCAGAACAGAAATCTGAGTTATTTCTAAGAAGGTGGTCAATGATTGGAGTATGGATGGAAATTATGCTTGATGTAAGTAACAGACAAATGGTCAGGGGATTTTCAGGAGCAAGTCAACGACCATTGAAAATAGCTACTGAGCAATGTTAAGAAATTAAATATTAGTTTTTAGAAGTTTTCAGCAATTATTCAATTCACCTTTATTTGTATAGCGCTTATACAATGTAGATTGTGTCAAAGCAGCTTCACATAAAAGGTCACAGTAAATAGGAACAGTGTAGTTCAGTTTGTAGTGTTTAAGTTCAGTTCAGTTGAGCTCAGTTCAGTGTGGTTTAATAATCACTACTGAGAGTCCAAACACTGAAGAGCAAATCCAACAATGCGCAGCTCTACAGATCCCGAACCATGCAAGCCAGTGGCGACAGCGGAGAGGGAAAAAAAAACTTCACTAAAGGCGGAAGTGAATTATGTTTTTACATTGTAAATTCTGTGAACACAATATTTAAATGAACTCTTCATAGAGGCCTATCACCCTTTTAAATCTAAGATTGTTAATTTGAATGATTGAATAATCATTGAACAGAGATGATGGGAATTTTACTGGTCATGCAATGGGTGGAAACATAATCAACAGATCTAGTATGTTCAGACTTATTATCTGCATTAAATGATTTAAAGCACAGGATTTCACCTGCAAGACAGGACTTTGTGTATGAAATTTGTGCAAAATGTATACTAAACTCAAAGAGAAACGTTACCTTTGGGTTACAAGTTCAACTCACTAACCATTAGGCCACAACTAGGTGAACAAAGTGGCAGAGAAAAGTTGTTGTTATCAAATGTTGTAAGTCAGTTGAATGTTAATGGGATTGATTCAATAGGCCTGTTGATAGAAGGTTTGCGAAGAAATGTCATGCTACCTTTTAAAAGTATTTAGTATTTTTAAAACACAAAAATACAGTATTTTATTTTGATACATTTGTGGCTGCTGTATTTTTGTAGTTTATTTCGATACACTTAAAACTGATGTATTTGGTATTTTATTTAGAATACATTTCAATGTATTTTTGGCCATCCCTGCTTATAATGCAAGGAATACACACACAAACACACACACATAAAAATGTGAAAACAAACTGAAATCTTCAGCGTATTTGACACACTCCCTGAAATAATAAACAAAAATACAAAAAACGGCGCTCATTCACCCTGATGTTTCTGAACACTCATTTAGCTACGGGCCCAATGAATGCCGTGTGACTTGTTAACCTATTCCTTTTTCCCCAAAAAGGAGGGATAAACTTTTAAACCATATTGAGACTACAGATATTTGAATTAGTTTGGAGACAAGAAGGAAAAAAATCACAATACAAAAATAGAAGCAAGCGTACACAACACAAACCTACGCACACAGCACTGAACAAACGAGGCGTACCTGTCAAATTTAAAGTCTGCGGAATGAAGCCTGATTGGTCTACGAGGAAACGCCCTGATGAGGAGTGAAGCTGCGGTCACACTGCGCTTTTCCTCCCATAGACTTCCATTCATACGCATGCTAATCCCGCCCCTTTTTGCAGTGCCATACGACAGAATTTCGCACACGCAAAGCCTAGTGTGACCATAGCTTGATACCTGTGAAGGCAAAGAAAAGCAGAACTAAGGGTGATAGGGCAAGAGCAAGAGCGAACAACAGAGAGGGAGAGAGAAAGTGACAGAGAGGGAGAAAGCGACAAATTCAGACAACTCCCTCGGACTGTAACACCTGGACCATTAGAAATCAGCAGATCGAATAGGCTCAGCCCTGCCAACACACAATAAACAGCAGAAATGTTCTGAAACTGCAGTACTGAAGTACTTTTTTCTATATATAGAAACTTTTAAAAAGCTCTTCCACACAAAAAAGCTCAAAGGTTAACATTTATTAACAAATATAATTTTTTTTTGTAAAAAAAAAATGAAACGGAAACATTTTCTTGCTCTGTTAAACAGCACTTGGGAACATGGGCATAGTTAGGGCTGGGGGGTGGGGGTTGATGAAGTTAGGACGATTCTGAAGGCTCACATTGTTTTGGGGCCCCCAAAGTTACTGTAGCAGAGGCCAGCTAGCGAAGTGCTATGCAGGTAAACCTCACTCCTCTGACCTCTAAAGGTGCTCTAGCGATAGACGCTAGAGGCCATGGTCTTTAGCCTCCTTGTTAGAGCAACCGACTCCTATGCGGAAGGTCGCCGGTTCGAACCTAGCTCAAGCAGGTTGGGTGCAGTAGGACTGGCAGGGTTACATTGGTGCCATGACCCGGATGGGAGTGAGGTTCAGGGGATTGAGTGTGGCAAAGGCCAGCTAGTGAAGTGCTGTGCAGGTAAACCTCACTCCTCTGAATTCTAAAGGTGCTCTAGCGACAGATGCTAGAGGCCATGGTCTTTAGCCTCTTTGTTAGAGCAACGACTCCCATGCAGAGAGTTGCCGGTTCGATCCCAGCTCGGAGCAGGTTGCGTGGTGTAGGTCCGGCAGGGTTACACTACTATTAGGGGGCCCAATCAAGCCACCCGACCGTCATTTTTGTCTGTGGCAGTCACCACTCCAGCTCTTCACTTTTATCCACGACATCCCATCCACCCTCTCTCACCGCTCTTTCCTTTCGTCCACGACAGCCACCAGTCAAGAATGTTGTCATAGAGCAGGGGTCACCAATCTCGGTCCTGGAGGGCCGGTGTCCCTGCAGGGTTTAGCTCCAACTTGCCTCAACACACCTGCCTGGGTGTTTCATGTATACCTAGTAAGACCTTGATTAGCTTGTTCAGGTGTGTTTGATTAGGGTTGTAGCTAAAATCTGCAGAACACCGGCCCTCCAGGAACAAGTTTGGTGACCCCTGTCATAGAGTCTGTACCGGCCAGCAGCTCTCGTTTGGGAAATATTTGAAAAATAATTTTTAAAAATATCTTCAACAGTATATATTATTTCAGTCAAATAAAAATGTAATGGAAGATAATAGCATTTAATATTGTTACATGCATGTTTGACAGCACATTAAAAGTGTTTCTTTTTTTACATTAAACCACTGGGTTGCAGCTGAAAGGGCATCTGCTGCATAAAACATATGCTGGATAAGTTGGCGGTTCATTCCGCTGTGGCAACCCCAGATTAATAAAGGGACTAAGCTGAATAGAAAATGAATGAATGAATGAACTCTGTTATAAAAGTAGAGTAAACAAATTAAAATTAATTAAACACAGAACAAAATAAATCATATGGTAATTGAATACACAATGGACGTCCAGCATTCTCCAGCCTTCGGCGCCTAGACTGCAGAAGTTTGGCCAGAGGAGAAATGGTCGCGCCTATCTGAGCCTGGTTTCTCTCAAGGTTTTTTCCTTCACTTTCGTCAATTGGTGAAGTTTGTTCCTCACCACTGTTGCCACTGGCTTACATGGTTCGGGACTTGTGGAGCTGCGCATCGATGGATTTGCTCTTCAGTGTTTGGACTCCCAGTAATGAATATTAAACCACATTGAACTGAGCTAAACTGAACTTCAACTCTGAAAACTGAACTGACAGTTTCAATTCACTATGATCTTCTATGTGAAGCTGCTTTGACACAATCTACATTGTAAAAAGCGCTAAACAAATACAGATTAATTGAATTGAATGAATTTGTGAAATTTATTTCATAAGCAACATCTGATTTAACTGATTTGTCTTAAGGTTAATATCAGAACTAAAAACTGCAGTCAGTGACCAGAGATGTGAAGGAGTAATAAAACATCAATACAACATACACTAAAACATATTTATAGGATTTAATAACTTTAAGGTAAGTGGTTGCAAACAATTTATATGGGCTGAATTTAAACGAACAACTTTAGTTGATTTAATTAGTTTGATTTAATTTAGCCCATATAAATTGTT
>NC_079437.1:1079896-1179896 GCF_903798145.1 Danio aesculapii | reverse complement strand
AGGAAGGAAGGAATCAGAGAAAGTGAGGTTTTCATTATAGCCTTCAAAATAAACTCAAGGCCTTTTGACTCCGAAGAGCTCTGAACTTCACTGAATCCTGATTACCATGTTGCAACAGTGATCTCGATTTCAAAAGAAAGAGTTGGCAGAGCTTCTCAAATCTCTAGCCGAGAGTTGAGAAATCGGCTCAAGCTCGAGGGAAAGGAAGATGATCACAAGATTTCTTTATTATTATTATTATTACTATCATCTCTATTGTATTGTTGAGATGTGCTTCTCGGCTGTTTATACTGGAATAATTAGTCCAATCTCTGTCAGAACTGATCTCAAAAGTCTCGAACTGCTCACATTTAGTGAGATAACATGTAAATTGATAATCTAGCGTGCTTTAAAACAGTGACAATATTTGCATTTAGAAGATATAAACATCCAAAACATTTCTGGCAAAAATGAATTAAGGAATTATTTTACGTCACCTCATTCTTCTGACCAATCAAATGCCTTCTAGTATTTGATATAACAACCGCTGAAAATAATAATACAGGCTCTTCTGGGTTCTTTGAATCATCTTAACCATCAGTGAATACGTTACATCTATATTTATAGTTTTGTTTGTTCCAACACTGTTTTTGACTGTTTGGCGCTATCTTGTGGCTGAATAATACATAGGTTAGTGTATGTTCCATTCAGCCATTTTAATTTCTGTCAGCTTTGTCTTTATTAAAGAATTAATAAAGTACTATGGATCAGAATAATGTTTTGTGTTTAATTTTTTTTTTCTATTTTGCAGCAAGTAGGATTAGTAAGCCTGCCAGACTTACCAGTGATTAGCCCGTGGATCCAGGGACTTGCTCCCTCAGCTGGGCCGGTTCAATAGCCACCTTCGTCAGAATGCTGGCTTGTGTTTATCCCACGGTGTTCAAGTATTCCAGTTGGCGGCCCAGCATCCCACCAGCTACTGGCTTCCTCTGCTCTGATCCCTGCGGTGAGTGTGGGAAGAACTGCTTTGGTACCTGCAATACCCAGTGCAAATGCCCACTGGATTCACAGCTTGTGCGTCCAAGATGGCTTTCTGTTTTGTTTTTTGTCCTGTTATGATTCCTGCTCCTAAATGTCTTGAATCGCCATTACCTGAGCTGCACGAATGGCCACCATCAACACCTGAATTCTCCAAATGGCAATCATTAGATCCTCCAAAATCCCCTGAAAGGACTCCTCCAGAGTCCCACAAGTGGCATGAGCTGCCACCTGAGTGCCACAAATGACCGCCAGAACCGTGTGACGCCAGAGCCATATGAATTTCCAGTGCCACTAGAGCCATGTGACCTTTCAATGTCTGCTGATCCTAAGCCTCCTGACCCACTGTGGTTGTCTGATCCACCAGTGCCTCCTGACCCACTGGGGTTGTCCAAACCACCAGTGCCTTCTATCCCAGAGCCTCCTGACCCACTGTGGTTGTCTGAACCACCAATGCCTCTTGACCCACTGGGGTTGTCTGAACTGCCAGTGCCTCCTGACCCAGATCCTCCTGATCCACTGGGGTTGTCTGAACTGCCAGTGCTTCTTGACCCAGAGCGTTCTGACCCACTGGAGCCTGCTAAACAAAAGCCTGCAGGCCATCCGCAGCTCCACACTTTAGGACAGGGATCACCAAACTTGCTCCTGGAGGTCCGGTGTCCTGCAGATTTGAGCTCCAACACTAATCAAACACACCTGAACAAGCTAATCAAGGTCTTACTAAGTATACTTGAAACACCCAGGCATGTGTTTTGAGGCAAGTTGGAGCTAAACCCTGCAGGGCACCGGACCTCCAGGAACGAGATTGGTGACCCCTGCTCTAGGATCACCTCCGCTGCATGGAACTGACCCTCCCTTCCGGCCCCTGTTCCACCTCCACTCCATCTCCCTCCAAGATTGTAAGACTTTGTCTTTTTGGGGAGCATCTGGAAACTGCTCTTTGGTGGGGTGCCCTGTTATGTTCACACCCTGTGTTTGTTTACTTCAGTTTAGTTCTGTTTTGTCACGCCCTGTCTCCTTAGTTACCCAGTTTGTTGCTATGGTTATTTATTGTCTCCACCCCACGTCTCGTTAATCTGTTTAGCCTGATTGTTTCCCTGCACTTATATATATATATACTAGTTAGTGTTTCCCGCTAGGTGTCTCTGGTTTTTGTTGCTCCCATGATGCTCATGTGTTGCCTGGTTTGTTTTAGATTTGTTTTGTTAAAGTCTTTGAAAGAATGTGTTAAATTCTGTGTTTGGATCCTCACCTTGTTTTTTTCTCATCCGCACTACACAACAACTGTAATAGAACAACAGATTTTATTTTTAATCCAGACAGGGTTTTTTTTTATTTATGGAGCAGCCTAAATTTTTTTTAGGGGAGGCAGGAGGGAGCCAAATTCGTGGGACTTACCAGTGATCAGCCCATGGATCCTCAGCTGGTTCAACAGCCACCCTCATCAGAACACTGGCTTGTGCTTATCATGACATTCATGCATTCCAGCCGGTGGCCCAGCATACCACCAGTTCCCAGTTTCCTCCTCTTTTCTTACACCTGTGATGAGTGTGGGAAGGACTGCTTTGGTCCGTACAATACTCCTGGTGCAAATGCCCACTGCTTCCATGGCTTTTGCGTCCAAGGTAGCTTTCTGTCCTGTTATGATTCCTGCTCCTAAGTGTCTTGAAATACCATTACCTGAGCTGCACGAATGGCCACCATCGCCAACTGAATTCTCCGAATGGCAGGCACCAGATCCTCCAAACTTCCCTGAATGGCTGGCACCAGATCCTCCAGAATCCCCCAAGTGGTTGGCGCCAGATGCTCCCAAGTCCCACGAGCGGTAAGAGCTGGCACTTGAGTCCCACGAATGACCACCAGAGCTGTATGACGCAAGAGCCATGTGACTCTATGTCTCTTTATCCTAAGCTTCCTGACTCACTGGGGTTGTCTGAACCACCACTGCTTCCTGACCCACTTGGGTTGTCTGAACCACCAGAGCCTCCTGACCTGCTTGGATTGTCGGAACCTCCAGAGCCTCCTGACCCACTGGGGTTGTCTGATCCACCAGTGCCTACTGACCAAGAGCCTTCTGACCCACTGGGGTTGTCTGAACCACTAGTGCTTCCTGACCCAGAGCCTCCTGTCCCACCGTGGGTTGTCTTAATCGCCAGTGCCTCCATACCCAGAGTCTCCTGACTCGCTTGGATTGTCTGAGCCACCAGTGCCCCCTTACCCACCGGGGGTTGTCTGAACTGCCAGTGCCAGTGACCCACTGGGGTTGTCCGAACTGCCAGTGCCTCCTGGCCCAGAGCCTCCTGACTCACTGGGGTTGTCCAAACAGCCAGTGCCTCCTGCATCTGGAAGCTGCTCATTGGCCCTTGTTTTTTCTCCTCCGCACTACACAATAGACTATATCAAAGCCCTTTAGCCTATTTTTTATTTACTGCATCTTATTATCCCTTTTTTTGCTAATCGCTAGGAAATAAATATACTAATGCTCTTTGTACTTTTGCATCCGACATAAAGTTATGTGTATTTCAAAAATAAACACACTTATAAATGAATAAATAAATAAATGCAGGAGAAGAGATTTTAAGTGCCTACTGTATATATCATGCATAAAGTGTTTAAGTGCCTATATATCATGTATAAATGAAAGTGCGCTGTTCATTCTCAGTCAATTTCCCTCGCGTGTCTGTTTTATGGAGACGGATAAGCACTATGGAGTCATTGTGAGCCGGCCTGGAAGGTGGTAAAGCTCTTATGAAACAATGGCTTTTTGTTTTTGAATGATTTCCATCAATTCTGCAGCGTTATTCCTCAGAGGCTAAACAATCGTCTCATTGGAGCAGCGCACAAGCAATAACTGCAGACTGCTGTCTGTTGTGACGCAGAAATTTGGCTTGAGTTTGATCGATCTGAGTGTACTTTTACCCAGTTTCTGCAATACTCCCACCCTGACACACACACACACACACACACACACACACACACACACACACTTCCTAATTAAACCCAGGAGTGTGGAGCTTGGGCCGGTCAGCCTTTGTTCAACTTTCCTCATCACGAGCTCTTGCAGATATTCAAAGTTGCGTCCCTTTGCCTCAGACAGACGTGTCCCACAATGCCAAAGAGGAGGAAAGACGTCAAGCCTCCTGCAAAGGAAACCGCAGATCGAAATCTGTGTGAGAAAATGACAGTCATATACTGAGCAATTCAATCCTGCTGGATGGACAGAGGAAAAAGTGAATGCAATATACACTAAATATGCAAAAGTGTGTATTAAGGAGACAGAAAAGACATTTATTATGTTCAAATAAATGCACCATCGTTCACAGCAAACACGTACAAAACTAAGTTTTTGTCTTGTTACAGTGCTCTGCATATTGAGAACACCCCATTTTGAAAATTAATATTTTTCTCCATTTCTCAGTGAATATAGGCAGTGTATTTTGGTGCACTTAAACAAAACAGATTTATTAAACAGATATATTTATTCAAATAATATTTTAGTCACCAAACATATTTAGAAATTGAGAGACAATACAATTAAACTCAAGCAAAATAAATTACAACCTACAAAATTTCAAATCAATTTTGTATTTTTTTTTTTTGCTTCTCTTAATTTTTCCTCTTTGTATTTGCATTTAATATTTTTCTATAAGATATTAATTTGGCTCTACTTTTTTTTGAACCGTTATCATAAATTATTTTGTTAGATAAGCTCCAGATTTGGCTTCAGTATTGACTAATCTAATGTATATACACAAATATAATATTGTAAAGCTTCCTATTAAAAACATGCATTTAAAAGATAGACATGTGAGGGATGGACTTATATATGCTGAGCACTAATATATATACACACACACACAACAGTTCTGTCTGGTTCTTGAATTTGATTGGCTGATAGCAGTGTGATATTCTGCCAGTAACAGCATTCGTCCAGCCTCTTAACCCTTCACATTTGTGTATTACTCCGCCCACATGCAGCGACAAGCAGAGGACGGCCTACAGTTAATGTACAGTTATTGACAAATATTGCAGCTGTTGAACAACAAAATGTACTTTTGAGGCTTTTTTTAGGCAAGAAAGTAGTTGTTAGAGTGCAACTATGCAGTTTATTTAGAAGGACAGTGCCTATTTTTAAATATTTATCATTTCTAAGAGACAGAGCGTCGGCGGTCATTAGTGTAACGTGGAGACTGACACGGAGGGATCCATTATGCAGTATTTATTAGTCACAGTCAAACACAAACATCCAATATGCACTAAAGTGCGAACACACATCAACAGTAATCAATAATGGTCTTGGGGCTGGCGGCTGACAGACACAGAGTGATTTACCAGGCATAGATCAGTGGCAGGCGGTGTGGTTCAGAATCCGTTAGACAGGCTTGGGTCGAGGGCAGACAGCGTGGTTCAGAGTCCGTGTATAATGCAAGGGTCGTGGGCAGGCAGAAGGCAACTCAGAGTCAGAAACAGTCCAGGGTTATTCTCAGAAGATCAGACAGGAAAGACCGCTCAGTAATGCTGGCCGGGGTTAAACAAGACTTTGCAATGAACTGGTGTTTGAGTGTGGCTTATATAGGAAGCATGGGTCGTTAACTAGATCCAGTTCAGGTGTGTGCACAATCAGTTTAGATGGATGATGTAATGCTTAAAAGTCCGGGGATGGTGACCTCTGCTGGCCAGCGAGGGGAATGACTGGGACCGAGTCGGTAACAATTAGTCTGTCTTTGAGCAAAGACAGCTGAGAATGTTTATTCCCAAGATGGTGACTGAGACTGCATAATAAACCCTAACAGAAAACCAGCGTAATTTCAAACTACAGCTGATCAAATCATTATTAAACTGGTAAGTGACTTTCTAAGTCAATCTCTTTCTTTTGTATGTTGTAGTGCTGTATTTATACCATAGTAATATTGTGATCTCCTGACTGCCACAGAAAAAAACTGAAATCTCTGTAGACTGATGGCATTTCATGCCGTTCAGCCTTATAATCTTAAAATGTGAGCAAAAATCACCTGTTTTAAAACAGAAGCATTTTCTAAACATGCACAAGCTTGTATTGATAAACATGTTTCAAAAAGGTTTTCAAATAAATGCTGTTCACTGGAAAAAAAATTCTTATCAAGAAAAAACATTTAAATCATGAAGCATTTTCTAGACAAATTGAAATTGTCACTTTGTTTACAGAAAAAAGTCAAAATGAAGTGAGTTTCTCCTTAAATCAAGCAAAATAATCTGCCAGTGGAGTAAGCGAAATAATCTAATAACAAGTGTACTTTGCTTTACTTTGGCCACTGGTAGATTATTTTGCTTGATTAAAGGAACATTTTGCTTAAAATTGACTTGTTTATTTCTGAAAACAAGACATTTTTTAATTGTCTAGAAAATGATTTTTGGTTTATGAATTTCTAGATATTTGGACTAGAAACAAGACAAAAAAACTAAACTTTAATAATCATCAAATAATCCTGTGGTATGCAGATTACTGGGCGACCATCAACAGTTTTCTCAGAGGATGACAATCTGACAAAACAAAACATTGCTGCAGCCCTGACACAAGTTTTATTTATGGAGAACATTGGTGTTTGGGTGTTCTGTGTTTGTCTGAGAAATGTGTATATTCCATACAAAGTAGGAAGCTGATCGGTCAAGTTCTTGTCACATGACTCGAGGTGTGCTTGCAGCATTCTGATCAGAGATGTTTTCAACTAGGTGTGCATGGAAAGAGCAAGCGCGTCTCCCAAAATGTGTGTGCAAGCCGCGCACCTCTAATGGAAATAACGAACATGCGCGCGGAAAAGACACAATATATAACAGCCACTATGGCCGCCATCTTTTGCAATCTCCATCAGTTGATCTTCTTGCCCAAACATGCTGGATTCACCTGATTTGTTGACAAATGGGTTATGGTTCCATTCCTTAGCAGTTTGTGGGTCCTTCACAGGGCCTTTTTCCCTTCACAAAGACAAAGACGTCTGTTTATTACTAATTTTGCTGCTTGTGGGTTACATTTTGGGTTCAGACTCAGATAATAAATAAAATGGAAATAATTAATGATTTATTGTGTGGCTCGGTAAAAATCAATCCACCAATCAGTACCGATCCGCAGCCTGGTGGTTTGGGACCACTGACTTAAGGTACATTTTGTTGTATGTTTCAGATACACGTTCTTCTTGTACACAGCTAGGAGAATATCCACTGAGCTAAACCCTTGCCTAAACCCAATCAATAGTGTTTTCAAAAGCATATGAAAGAGAAAAGCTATAGTTTTACCTTGATTTTACATTGCTTTTGTGGAAGCAGGCTTCAGACTCAAAGCCGAGCACTCTGCAGCACAAGCATAACACAGTTCAAAGTGAGCTTTCTGTTTTCCCATTTAACAATTAGATGATTGCATTTAATTGTGTGTGTGTGTGTGTGTGTGTGTGTGTGTGTGTGTGTGTGTGTGTGTGTCCTGAGGCTCATTGATACCAGTGCTGATGTCATAGTGTTTTCCTGAATCCCAGCTCTGAGATCATTGTCTAAAGAGGTTGTTGAAAGGTCAGCCCATCTCACACGTCAAGAAACAGCACAATCCCATGTAAAAGCAATTGATAGCGACACAGGACCGCTTCCTCTGAGATTTCATCAAACTGCTGGCCAAACTACCGTTCTATAATCTCCATAGTTGATCTTTTGGATTGCAGAAACAGCCTTTAAGCATACAAATACTGAGATGTACACTACAAAACTCAATTGTTTTCATTTAAACTTTAAAAAAAGCAGTGCATATCACAATTAGCTTAATTAATTATTTGCAATGGCCAGGGGCACACACAATCTGCATACAATGCAAATCCAATCTGAATCTGTTTGGTAAACAAAGTAAGTCTCTCACATAATATATCTACTAAAAGACAGAACTTGTACTTTATTACCTAATTTCTAATAACTGAATTTTTTATCTTTGCCATGATGACAGCACATAATATTTGACTAGATATTTTACAAGATACTAATATTCAGCTTAAAGTGACATTTAAAGGCTTAACTAGGTTAATAAGGGTAATTAGGCAAGTCATTGTACTGTATAACAGTGGTTTGTTCTGTAGACAATCAAAAAATATACACTCAATGGATGTAGACATGGTCAAGTCGCTCTGCTGCAGTTCAAACAGAGCATCAGAATGGGGAAGAAAGGGGATTTAAGTGACTTTGAACGTGGCATGGTTGCTGGTGCCAGACAGGCTGGTCGGAGTATTTCAGAAACTGCTGAGCTACTGGGATTTTCATGCACAACCATCTGTAGGATTTATAGAGAATGGTCTGAAAGAGAGAAAATATCCACTGAGCGGCAGTTCTGTGGGCGCAAATGCCTTGTTAATGCCAGAGGTCAGAGGAGAATGGCCAGACTGGTTCCAGCTGATAGAAAGGCAACAGTAACTCAATTAAGCACTCGTTGCAACCAAGGTATGCAGAAGAGCATCTCTAAACACACACCATGTTCAACCTTGAGGCAGATGGGCTACAGCAGCAGAAGACCACACCGGGTGCCTCTCCTGTCAGCTAAGAAGAGGAAACTGAGGCTACAATTCGCACAGGCTCACCAAAATTAGAAATTGGAAGATTAGAAAACGTTGCCTGGTCTGATGAGTCTCGATTTCTGCTGTGACATTCAGATGGTAGGGTCAGAATTTGGCGTCAACAACATGAAAGCATGGATCCATCCTGCTTTGTATCAGCGGTTCAGGCTGGTGGTGGTGGTGTAATGGTTTGGGGGATATTATTTTGCCACACTTTGGGCCCATTAGTACCAATTGAGCATGTCAATGCCACAGCCTACCTGAGTATTGTTGCTGACCATGTCCATCCCTTTATGACCACAGTGTCCCCATCTTCTGATGGCTACTTCCAGCAGGATAACGTGCCATGTCATAAAGTGAGAATCATCTCAGACTGGTTTCTTAAACATGAGTTCAATAAGTTCACTGTACTCAAATGGCCTCCACAGTCACCAGAACTCAATCCAATAGACCACTTTTGGGATGTGGTGGAACGGGAGATTCACATCATGGATGTGCAGCCGACAAATCTGTCGCAACTGTGTAATGCTACACTGTCAGAAATAAAGGTACGCAAGCTGTCACTGGGGTGGTACCTTTTCAAAAGGTACAAACCTTAAAGGTCCATATTACTACCTTAAGGGTACATATTGGTGCCTAAAAAGTACAAAAGTGTTCCTCTTAAAATGTTAGGTACTAATATATATGTTTAAGGTACCAATATGGACCCTTTAAGTTCAAATGTGTACCTTTTGAAAAGGTACCACCCCAATGACTTCATTTACATGGACACCAATAATTTGATTTTAATGCGATTAAGACTACTCTGCAGAATGAACTTCCATTAAAACTCTTCCAGCAGTTCATAGTTGCATCCAATACCTCGTTTGTCACGGGGGGCATGCATGAAATGTTCCCGAATGAAAGTGAAAGTGTCAAACTGCAGTTAAAGTTGACAAATTAAAAACACCTGACATGAAACTCCAGAGGAAATGCGGATAGCGTGGTGACGCAATCACGTTAATCGAATTATGTTCTATAACATAAAAAACGGCACCATGAAAGAAACATTCAAAAAGCAACAAATCAGAAATCGGGAAAAAATATACAGAGGAGCTAATAATTCAGGAGGGCTAATAATTCTGAAAATTCTTCAACTGTTTAAAGACTCATCGCAAGTCACGATGAGTTAAACAGTAGTTCTGAATGAATCATTAATATTACATCTAACCCACAATCTCTTTATGAGGCTGCATCAGTGTCTGCTATAGATCTGGGTTTGGACGCACTATGAAAGTGGAGTAATTTTATTGGGCTTTTGTGGTCACAAAATAACAAGGGGTTTCTGCCAGGACCACATGGAAAAGTCCTGTTTTTCCCAGGGTGAATGATTGTGGATTTTTTTTGCGACGGACAGTGCAGGATATGTGAGGGTGTGTCTCGCTCAGCAGCTGCGGAGGTCGGGAAGCGTTTAACGGTGATGTCATGAGAGGTAAAAGTCTTCACAGCGATACGTTTCCTTTTATCTCACCTCGGGCCTGCTGTGAGAACGGCTCGCAGCTCATCCGTCCTCCTCCAGAGACACATTAAAAGCTCTGTGACATGATGCTGGATGCGTTTAGTCACAGGAAGATGGAGGAACTAGCAGATCATTTGCTTTGAGTCTGTGTTTTTTAGTTATGCGACGAACTTGTTTAAACGATATTGTGACGTCAAGTTTGAACTTAATTGCAAACACTGATTTTCTTACTTTGATTTTTGTGTGTTTGTGTGTGTGTGTGTGTCCACAGTCCAAAAATCCCAAACTTCTTAAATCAAAACGCAAGTCAATTTTAAGCAAATTTTACTTTAAAGAGGACCTATTATGCAAAAATCCCTTTGATACAGGGTTTATACAAAGTTATATGGCAGAATGTGTGAATATAGGCAGCTTTAAATGGTTAAATTTAATTAATCATATTTTTAATAGGTGGGTGTAGATACATTTTTTTAATCTAGATTAATATTGCTGTAATCTTGGAATTAATCTAGATTAATCTAGATTATAATGGCTCAATTGAATTCTGCCGAAGGCATTCAGAATATGTGTGCAACGGGTTTCTCAAGCCAGGTGGCGCATTAGACCAGGGGCTCATCTCCTGTTTCCAATATACATCACAAACTGCTTGAGAAACTGTTCTACTATGATAATTGGTGATGAAAATAAATGATGTTCAATAAGATGTACTTGTGTTTACTAACTGTTTATTCAGTTAAACATGAATTGTGAACTGTATCACGACATGTGGACGTTTTTTTCTTTCCATTCGGCGTGGGTTATTAAATTCCATAACACTCTCACAGTCCCTACTCCTTATTTGCGTCTAATACCCCAGTTTGTCACGGGGGCATGAATAAAATGTTCATGAGTGAATGTGAAACTGCCGAACTGCAGATAAAGTCACCCAAAACTACAGGAAACTCTTCCATGAAAGCACTTCACTTAAACACCTTAATTATATTATTGTCTAAGGCAAGTAACTAGACTACAGATGTCCATGTAAGCATAGTCAGTAGTGTCTTCGAAGAAAGTGAAAGATCCAGAAGTGCATCCTGCTGATTTGCTTCAGAAGGGCACTTTTTTTGTCAGACGGCGTTTGACTTTCATTCACCGTAATTAATTTTAAAAAACACCCGGTCCATTTTATTTGCATATGTTTTACTCGAACACATAAACTCTACAGGTGCTTGATAGTCAGATGTGGAGCTAACATTAATCAGATTTACTCTAGTGAACTGCATCCATGTTAGCACGTCACGTTTGATGTGGCAATTTCACAGTAGGAATACACAGAGGTTTGAAGACTCGTTCTCGCCACCTACAGTGCATTTCGACCAGGTATACATCTGCACTAAATATCGAGATGAAAGTCATCATAGCTTGCGTAAAATAGATCCACCCAACTTTTATAATAGATTAACGGTGATTTTTTTTATTGCACGTTAACGCAGCACGTTAATGCCGATAACGGCCCATCACTAATTTTTTTTATAATCACATTATGATTGATTGACATTCTCTCTTTGTACGTTTCAGGGGAAGACCCCCGCCCATTAGTGACCCTTCCTCATTAGCATAAACAGCACTGAGTATGAAGCAGCCGTCTGCCATTAGGGTTTTCATTGTACCTGCTGAAGATAATGTCAGTTATTAAGAGGCATTATAAACCTGAAGTTTAGGATGAACACTAGAGTCTCTGTTTTTACAGAGACAACGTTAGTATCACCAGCCCATATCACCCTGCAGCCAAAAACCGGTTACTCGCTGGTGTTAGTGAGGCCAGCAGTGGACGCTCAATCTGTGGTCTGTGTGAGTCCTAATGCCCCAGTAAAGTGAAGGCGATGCTATACTGTTAGTGAGTGCCATCTTTTGGGTAAGACGCTTACCCAGGTCCTGACTCTGTGGTCATTAAAAAATCCAAGGCACTTCTTGTAAAGAGTAGGGCCCATCGGCCCTTACCCATCATGGCCTCCCAATCATCCCCATCCACCAAATTGGCTCTATCTATGTCTTTCCATCTTTCCACTCCACCTATAGCTGGTGTGTGGTAAGAGCACTGGCGCCGTTGTCCTGTGGCTGCTGTCGCATCATCCAATTGGATGAAGAGGTGGGGGGGCATGGTGTTGTGGACAAAATTGAAAACCAGAGGGTTGGGGGGCGGTGGGTTGTTGGTTGTCACGAATGAAAGTGAAGGGAGGGTGGTGTCACAGACGAAAGTGAAGAGGGTTGGGGGTTGCGGAATAAAGTGAAGTGCGGGGGAGCGTGAGTGGAGGGGGATCGGTAAAATGAGGTGCCGGATCAGATTTATGAGGTTCCGGCACAAATGAAGTCCTGGCCATACACAATAAATGCGTTATATAAATACATATTACTCACTTACCTACTAGTTTTGAATCTGCCACTATGCTGACACACAGGCATTTTAGCTCTGGCCTCTTTTAAAAAGAGCACAATCTCATTTGAATTTAAAGCGACAGTCACCAAAATGGCACAATTTGCATCAAAGCCTAAAAGGGTCCATTTTAGAGAGTTATAGAACATTATTTGTGGGGTATTTTGACCTAAAGCTTCACATACAGACTCTAGGGACATCAGAGACTTATTTTACATCTTGTAGAAAGAGGCATAATAGGTCCTCTTTAAAACAAGTGTCAGTGCGATGAGCAAAATAAACCTGTTATTAGAGTATTTAGCCTACGTCACTTGCAGATTATTTTGCTTGTTTTAAGGAGAAACTCACTTTATTTTGACTCGAAAACAACACAAAAAACTGTACTCATCTAGTACATGTTTCTTGGTGTAATCATTTTTAAATATTTGAACTATAGAAACAAGACAAAATAGATTTTCTTTCGTCTGCCCAAAATACTTCCAAGTGTATTAATTTTTAAAGCAATGCCAGATTTACTGAGGCGAATGCTGTCGCCCACAGGAGGAGTGTCATTTTATGAGATTGCAGGGCGTTATTGGACTGACAGGCTTTAAATTAGCTGTGAACATTCCTGCCTGCTCCGCTGAGGGACGAGCGTGTAAAAGGTTTACGATGGAGCTTTCAAGGAGAGGCCGAAATCAGGGCAAAGTCTGTGATAACTGGAGAATAACTACAATATAGAGATGATGCTGTTTTCTTTTTTACACCATAAGAAATACCTATAGTATATATCAACTCTTATTCCTGAACAGCAATGAGATTAAATGAAAAACAATTTTGCTGAAGATACATTTCTGGAGATTATGTAGCCAGAAATATGTATGGCTGCATTTCGTCTTTAAAATGAAAACTATGGGGTGGTGTGACGTCGTTCTTTTTCTTGCTTACCAGCTGACCACTTGCTTACCTTCGTGTGGACAGATTTTCCACTGTGACCAGTTTGTGCAGGGTGGAGTTGACCATGACAACAGGGTTCGAGTCCGGTGAAGAACAGTTCCAGAAAGCAGGTAAGACTAAAAAGGAAGCCAAAAAATAAAATAAACAAGTAAATAATAGGGTAAGAATGGGGTACAATCTAAAAACGTGGTAAAAATCTATCTGTCGCATGGGTTTTTCTTTTTCTGGATTGCTTTTGAAAACACTGTCGGTTGGGTTTAGGAATGGGGTGGGTGGGGGTATCGGTCCATTGGTCAGAAAGTCAGTCACTCAACAGCTGCCTCTGGTGGATTTCAGTGAGAACAGCAGGCATGAATGGCACTCGCGAGAGAAATTTGAGATCTGAAAAAGCGTACACAGTGGCCTGTATGCATTCGTAAAAACAAAAACAGCGAAAAAAAAAAAACAACTGGCTGTCTCCAGAAATGTATATAGAGGTATGCAGGGCTTAATTTGTGCCCTCTGAAATCTGAACCCACACCTAATTTTACAGATCCCCCTTCTCCCCGCTCTTTCTACTGCGATTCCCCAACCCTCCTCACTTTCATACGCAACACCCCCATCCCACCACCCCCCTGTTCTTCACTTTTGTCTGCGACAACATCCCCCCACCACACTGTTCTGTTCCGGGACCTCACAATTTACAAATTAAGCACTTGAGGTATGTAATCTGAATGTGCTTGGGTTGACAATAACGCAAATGCAAGTTTATAACTCAAAACTGAGAAAAAGTTGCAATTCTGCAAAAAAAAAAAAAAAAAAATTATTAAAAAAAATAAATCAATAGTAAGTTTCAAATTTCCAATTGTCCATCTATACCTAAAACTACAGGGTATAATGTAAATTTGGAGAGAGAAACATCATCAAATGTGAGAACTTGAAATTTCACAATACAAACTCACAATTCTGAGAAAGAAAAAGTAAAAAGTAAATTGCTGAATGTTTATTCACAGTTGTGAATCAATACTGACAAACTCACAATTCTGAGAAGTTTGAATTGAGATGTAGGACTTGAAAAGATGAAAAATGAAAAGAAACTCAATCTAAAAACAAAGTCAATAAGATGTTAAGCTGCACTTGTGAATTAGCCTACTGTAAACAAGAGAAGCTTACAGTTTCATAAAAGTTCCATAAACTAATTCCGAGAGAATCACCTGCTTAACGTAATTTGGTCAACGTAACAAGATGGCACAGCCCTGCTCACAACATGGAAAGGGATGCTTTCTGTACTTTACTTATTTGTCTTTGTTGTACCTATCAGATCTGTCGGTTTTATATTCATATTTTGGATATTAAATCTCCTGCACGGATGCATAGATAAGACCAGCTGATCATATACTGTAGGAGTGACTCGAGTGGATTGATAAACCTTATGATTGGCCACGGCTGGTCCCGCATTAGCTAACGCATGATTCACCAATAGGACCATTTTAACTCACTTTAAATAACCAGAGTTTTTTTACCTCAGTATCTTCGTCTTAAAGAATCCCCCCTTTCACCCCTACTACTCCCTCCTTTTTCTAGATTGGGTGACTCGGCGGCCCAGTGGTTAGCACTGTTGTCTCACAGCAAGAATGTCACTGGTTAAAAGTCCTTACTGGACCAGTCGACATTTCTGAGTTTACACGTTCTTCCCATGCTTGCGTGGGTTTCCCCCAGTGTCCTCCCAGTCTAAAACACAAGAAAAAAGTAAATTGACCCTACCAAATTGGCACTATAGATGAGGTCTTAGTAAGCAGTGCAGCTTTCATTATAATCGGGGGAGTTCATCGAGATCTACCTGAGCTCAAACTCCCCTCTTGCCCTGCTAATGGGAGGGATCTTAAAAGCTCAAGACTCTCACCCAGGACATCATGCTTAACATGCTTAATAATCAATCATCAGCTAAGTGTGAACTCCTGAAATAAGTAGTTTGAACAAGCAGCAAAATAATTGTTTGAGTGCATTTCAACAATTACTGAGCCTTTACCCACAAAATCTGTCCATATGGGACACGTTTTCTGTACACTACTTTTTTTAAATTAACTGAAACAACCCAATTTTTGAGGTGGGGGGCAACTTAAATGCTTTAATGTTTTATCCAATTAAATTAGTTTAAACATTTCCGGTAACTTAATCGATTTGTGTTGGGACAATATTAAGGAACTGTGTGGAACCCTGTGCATTCATGAATGAAAGCGTCCTCTCTGTATGTGCATGCTTTGAGACGCAGTGTTTGAATGTCGGCTCAGATCAGTGCGGGCTTCGGTCGCTCAGTCCTTGACTAGAGGAAATGTGGAGTGCAGGGAGGAGTCGGTTCCCACACCCAGAAGAAGGGCTTTTCGGCTGGGCTAACACAAACACTGAAGCCCTCAGGAAGGAAAGGGTTCCCAGACACCTCACAGAACCAAAGCCAGCCGAGGAGCAACCGCTGATCGCTGGGTTTTGAACGCATGTCTGCAATCACACACACTAAAGTTTGTTTGCCACAGAAGACGACAAACTAGTTGGCCTGGCATTACTGTACGACATGATAACTCAAAAAAAAGATTTTTGCTTTATGTTCAAACTACTTGTTTAAAATCCCACACGGAAAGAACCTATATAAACACATGTTTTAATATAGGTTTTTAATATATGTGACATATATAAAATTGGCAGTTTTCCTATATTATATGTAAATATATGTACATATAATATAGGAAAACGGAAAATTTTATATCACAGATGCCAAAGTGAGATATGAGCTATATAGGAGACATACCTTGTATGTTCATATAGGGCTTATATGTGTATATATATATAGATAGATAGATAGAAGCAATACAGGAAACCTATATGGCCTGTAAATGCACATATATGCACCTCAATTTTGCTTATATGTGGCATATATACATTAGAATTTTTCATTTCGTTTGCTCGTGAGATCAGACTGGACATTATATAGTAAATTGCTTGTACAATGCCATGCCTTACGTCACGCATCATACATCGAGGTTAGAGGTCAGCCAAAATATTTTCCAGAACATTTTCAGACAGTCAGTCATTTGAGATTCAATACAAAAAAAGTGAAATATTTTTGTTACAAAAACACACTGGGATGGGTTTCCAAAAACCACCGTTAGCCAACTAAGGTCGCAAGTTCCGTCATTACAAACGTAGTTCATTGATTTGATGTTTCCCAAATCCATCGCTCCAACGAACATTCTCAAACTGCGCCTCAAACTTCTATGCTTGCAGCTACACTTCTGGAGCTGTAGTTAGAAATATAGTTCCTGGTTGTGTGCTGTTTACAGTTATCTCCATATTTCCTATTGGTTTAGAACATTTTAACATTTAAACTTGGAATTGTATTTAAAAAAGCATTCAAGTCATCACTCTTAGGTGTAATCTGCTTTCAAAGTATTTGTACAGTTCAGTTTTAGGTATCTTCATGTTTACAATTGTGCTTCCTTCGCAGTGCACTTTGAAAATGTCATCTTAAACACAGCCAAGCAGAATTTATGTTACGTCTCCAAAGCTAGTATATTTTTACAGTCATTGCTCCAAAGCTTGTGAAAACAAAAATCACAGCATCTGTTAATGCTTTTATTTTATAGTAGGCTATTTATTTAAAAATGTACTGTATGACATGGGCCTGTTGGTTAGAACATTTCTGCAGTGGTTGGCATGTGTCAAATTATAAAAGTAGACTTTAAAAAAATAATAAAATAAATAAACAATAGCCTACTTATTATTATTATTATTAATATTAACCATCATCATTATTAATATTAATATTATTATTAAAGTAAGATTTTTTTCTAATAAATAATAAATATTAAATTTAATTTCTTAGTAAATAGCCTCCTTATTTATTTATTTATATAATTTATATATGATATTAGAATATGTGTTAGCTTTTGTAAGTGATTTTATGTTTTAGAATAGAATATGTGATGCTCTCAATAATATTTGTAAAGGAAACACAAGCCCTATATGTGCCATTTACATATATTTCAATTAATATGGAAAATAGTGCATGTTTTTACCAAAACTAATATATTGGATTTTTTTTAATGCATGTACATTTAAAACAATATAATTTGCACAAAGAAATTATGGAGTTCTTCTCTAAAGAAGTAGATACTCAACCCCGTTTTGATCATCATTATGGGCATTTTACGTTATAACTAATGTGGTTCAAACGATGGATCTGCAACAGAGAAACTACAGGTTTTGGGACAACACTCGTCAGCTACATCGTTCTTTTCCCAAACAATGCATCATATGACAAACAATGCATCAACAATGCATCAGTCGTGATTTTCGTCGTTGTTTAGGAAACGCACTCCTGATCAGCTTCATAAAACATGAGTTAATCCCCTGGCAGCATATGGGTTAGTTTAACAACACATACAGCATGAAAGAGACAGGATAAAATGCAAAACTTAATTCACTTACAAGATGAAAATTACATTGTTAATTAATCATCCTCATGTTATTCCAAAGCCCTGATACCTTCGCTCATCTTCTGAGCTCTCTCGTCCTCCACAGACAGCAATGACTTATAGAAATGGTCAAAGAAAATTTAATATTCTCAAAACAGACCACATATCTGTAGATTAGGGGTGGGTGATGTGGCAAAAAAATCTATCTATCTATCTATCTATCTATCTATCTATCTATCTATCTATCTATCTATCTATCTATCTATCTATCTATCTATCTATCTATCTATCTATCTATCTATCTATCTATCTGTCTATCTATCTATCTATCTATCTATCTATCTATCTATCTGTCTGTCTGTCTGTCTGTCTGTCTGTCTGTCTGTCTGTCTGTCTGTCTGTCTATCCATCCTTTTTAATCTATCTATCTATCTATCTATCTATCTATCTATCTATCTATCTATCTATCTATCTATCTATATATATATATATATATATATATATATATATATATATATATATATATATATATATATATATATTCCCAGGCAAATCAAGATTCACAACTTTATCACGATGTTTGTTTTACTGTTTTACAGGTAAAGGCACCAGCCTTTTACAGTAGCATGACACAATTTTAATGGCCTCTTGACGATCATGTTTATGACAGATTTATGACAAGTCATGTTGTCTTGGTAATGTCAAGCTGTCATGATAAAGACAAAATCAGGTTGTGTTGTATTTGTTCATACCAAGTTGTCATAACAAACAATGTCATCTTTGTATTGAAAATGACATAACTGAGCAAATGACACTTAATAAGTTGTCATAATCATGCATAAAATCTCCTCCACATTCATGACATGTTTACAAAGTCTTATGAACACCCCTTCAAGTAAAGTGCCACCAATAAATCACTATGAAGGCGACACAATTCCAGTTTCAAGCTCTCGATTCAAAATCTAAGCACTTTCCAAACCATGAAAACACTAGACTAAAATTCAAGCATTTTCTATGGTTTCCAGCAACCGCACAAACTCTGATTCACAAACACACACACACACACACACACACATTGTGTTTTGTGCATGCACTCTCAGGGTGTGAACTTCACTGTGTCTCTCTCTCTCATAACCGAATAAGTCTCGCTGCCCACGTCTAATGGACTCATCTCCACATTTCACAGTAAATGGGGTCACAGCAGACACACACACACACACACATCTGCAACATCTTCTCTCTAAAAGCCATGCCAGTCTCACAGACCCAGAAAAACAAACTCTTTTCAATATGAGCGTTGATGCAACAGGAAGATCATTTCCAACTCTGTTTATTATAAACGGAACAGAACTTTACAAGCAAACCATTCAATGTGCTTGCGCTTTTTTCTTCCGATGAAGCTTCCAAATGTTAGTTTACGGGGTCTTAATTAGCCCCAATTGCGATTAAGTTGCAGAATTTCAGTCTGACAGACCCTGATGTGATTTATCACACTGATTACCAAAAGCTGTCCGACGCAAGACTCAGTCCTGCTGCCAAAGACATTGAGAAAGCCTGTCTTTGACCTCAGCTGATAAACTTCGGGGAAATTTAATGTGACTAAGGGTTCTAAGATGCTTGTTATCAAGAAGAAAAAAAGCATCTGCAGCGTTACAGGCGCCGCTTTCAGTTTAAATGCTGACCCCTTTATCAGCTGAGCTTTCTGAGGAGAGCCTGTCAAATTAACTTGAGAAAATGCATCTGAGGGCAGCACGGTGGCTCAGTATTTAGCACTGTTCACTCGCAGCAAGAAGGTCGCTGGTTCGAGTTCCAGCTGGGTCAGTTGGCATTTCTGTGTGGAGTTTGCATGTTCTCCCCGTGTTGGTGTGGGTTTCCTCCAGGTGCTCCGGTTTTCCCCACAGTCCAATCACATGCACTATAGGTAAATTTAACCAACTAAATTGTGTGTAGTGTATGAGTGTGTGTGTGTGTGTGAATGAGTGTGTATGGGTGTTTCCCATTACTGAGTTGCAGCTGGAGGGGCATCCGCTGTGTAAAACTTATGCTGGAATAGTTGGTGGTTCATTCCGCTGTGGCGACCCCAGATTAATAAAGGGACTAAGCCGAAGGAAAATGAATGAATGAATGAATGAAAATAGATCAATAAAAATAGTTTAATCATAAAAGTTTTGCAATATAGCTATGTTTTAAGAAATATTGTTATCGCAACACTCAACAATATCACAGATTTTCCCAGTGTTGTGCAGCTCTATCTATGTTAAAAGCAGGAATAACAGCAATAAACATGCTAAACTTTACACCTGTCAGTCAAACGAGAGAGAAAAATGATAACAGCCGACCAACGAGAATCAGAATTTCCGCCGAGGTTTTTAGTCATTCGTGGTGATGTTTCCACCTTGACCTTTTTTTTTTAATTCAATCAGCTCAGAAAAAAATGTCTATGACTTGTAAAATTTTTCTTTGTATGCTTATAACTTTTATAAACATAATTTTTGGTTTAAAATTTACATTTTTAAAAATATATTAAAATTTAGCAAGTTAGCTATGTCAAGAAATATTGTTATCGTCATGCTCAATAAATCAGTTTTGGGCTAACACATTACAAGTAACGCAAATTACGTAATATTACTTTTCTAAGAAACGAGTAAAGTAATGCATTACTTTTAAAAAATTTAGTAACAATATTTGAGGCACTTTTTAAAAAATAAAATGCGAGATACTTTCAGTGGTGGAAAGAGTGCTGAAAAATCATACGCAAGTAAAAGTACCATTACTTGCCTAAAAACGTAGTGCGAGTAAAAGAATCTGTTGTAAATATTACTCAAAGTATGAGTAAAAAGTATGGAATAAAATCACTGTCATAAATATTTCATGCGTAAATAAAATTCACGCATCCATCATTATAAAATCGTAAAGGAAAATGGAACGTACTCGATATTTTACGAGGGCACAATTCCAAAATCTGCGATTAGAACAGACACAGATACGACATTTTCTTTGTCTCTTTGTATATGACTGATAAATTTACGATGGGTGTACTTTACACACACGAATTACAGTTTCACCACAGACACGATGTCCTGATTACGAGTAGGAATCAAACAGCGACACTCCACTGTCAAAATTACGTCACCGCTGTCACAGGCATTAATAAACAAGCGAGTGTCATCGATCACAACGGCGCACCTGCTGGGCACTCAAGCTCCACACACACCATCTCAGGTAAGATGTTTGTTATTCCCCCTTTGAGAAATGTCCGTCATGAGCTGTGATAAAGGTTGAGACTTAATGAGGTCCATTTTCGCTGTGTTTCTTGGACATTTTACAGAATCAAAACTAAGAACGGGCCGGGGTCTTTTAGTTTTCTGGATTGCTTTTTAAAACTGTCGGTTGGGTTTAGGGAAGTGGGTGGGCGGGTCAATCTGTGCTTTTGAAAACACTATTGGTTGAGTTTAGGGAAGGAGGAGGGTGAGTCAGTCAGTCAGTCGACAGCGCTCTCTGGTGGATTTGTCCGTGAATGGCACTCGCAAAAGAAATTTGAGATCTCAAAAAGCGTACACAACAGCCTCTGGTGGACTCGTGAAAATAAAAACTGCAAAAAAGTAGCACCTGGGACGTTTTTGGTGCTCTCCGGAAATGTATACAGTACGATTTCAGAATGAAGCTGGGTTTGTATATGGCGTGTAGAGCTCTGGGCCCTCATGTACAAAGACTTGCGTTGAATTCATACTAAAACATTGCGTACGGACAAAGCTGTAGATGTGCATACGCAGTAAAAAATGCAGATGTATGAAACACTGCGTACACTGAATCCCAGGCATATTCTCTTTGTACATCTGAATTAATGTGAAACTGAGCACAAGCACAAAACCCCTGCCTGCCTCCTCCCCCTAATGAATATCGTAATGACTCTACTTTGGCAAAACCAAATGAAAAAGCAATGGCAAAACCAAGCAAGAAGAGAAACTTCACAGAATGTGAATTACAGGTGCTCCTATCGGAGGTAGACCGGAGAAAAACGGTGTTATTTGCAAGTTTGTCCTCCGAAACTAATAACAAAATAAAAAAATAGAGTGGGAGAGTTTAGCTGACGCGGTTAATGCAGTTGGGTCTTAACATCGCACTGTAAGTGAATTAAAAAATAAATAGTGCGATGTAAAGGTGTAAAATTTTGTAGTGTCCTGTTTGATTGACAGAGATAAAATAACTAAAGAGAGTGCATTTCAGCAGAGTGAGTGGCGTAGATTGTAAAGCGCATGGTAACATGTTTTGACACTATCAATCATGAACTCAGTTCGAATCCAGCGTCAATCTTCTTTTGTCCTCATTACACATCAGATTTTGCCTACTCTTCATCACGAGGAAGACAAGTAGGAATCATTAATAAGTGTGTGTATTGTGTTAAGCGCACTTGAGTATCACATATTATTTGCACATTTATTGAATGGAAATGTTTCTGATTCACGTATGCATATTCATCTTCAGATGGCGCCTTTATAGCAACATGCGTGCAGTCGATCGCTCCGATTACATCGGGAAAACTGGCGTTCGCTGCAAACAGCGCTTTAATGTTTGGCTTGTCAACTGCATAGTATGGAAACCTTATAAACCTGCTAGGCATGCTAATGATCCCGTCCCATACAGCTGGCATTGCACGGCTCAAAGATACTTTGTAGTGTGCAATTTAACACAATTGCCTCTAGGAGTCGCCAATGGAAAAAAACAAACACACACAAGAAATGCACGTACGCCAGACATGAAGTTGGCGTGGACCGTAAATCCAAACGTGAGCATGAAATCTGGCGTATATGCAAAGTTTTTGTGCGTATGCAAAGTTGACACATGAGGCCCCTGGTGTCAGGAAGTTCTCTGAAGATAACATTATCCAGAATTATTATTATGTTTTGTATTCAGTGCATTATTGATTGCAGAGCTCCTCTATTACAAAAAAAAGAGAGAGAAAAACCCTGCAAGTTTTGAAAGAGATCAAGCCTCAGCCAGGTAAGAAAAAGTAACGCACAAGTAACTCAAAGGTAACGTAATGCATTATTTTTTCATGAAAAGTATTTAAGTAATGCAACTAGTTACTTCTTGGAGAGTAACTCAATATTGTAATGCATTACTTTCAAAAGTAACTTCAACAACAATACTGCATATTTTCCCAGAATCATGCTGTCCTACAATACACTGCGCGCAGGAATAACAGAAATAAACATGCAAAACTTGTAGCCTGTCAGTCAGAAAATAAGGCCTGGATGCTGACGTTATCAGAGTTGTTCCTGGAAGTGGGAGGTAAACCATTCGCTGTCTGTCTTTCAGGACATTTTGGCACCAGCTCTGCATCCACAGGACACACTCCACCCGCACTGCTGCATACACAAAGCCAAACACATAAAAAAAAAACATTTAATTCCTGCTTAATCATTATATAAAAGTCTGATTTCAGAATTCATGCACAGATGTTGATGAGTTATTCGCTTATCAGTTTCAATGTCAGCAGGGTAAACCAAGCCAACAATCTGTTCTTCAGCCTCTTAGAATTATTAGCAAGTGTGTTTTCATCAGTGTTTATTAGTGTGACAGGATGCGATTAAATCTGTAGCAGTAGAGCGATTCCATGAAAATGTCAATCTTGCTGTTAAAAAAAAACTAAACGTTTTCATAGGGCATCGTGTGCAAGGCATGGCCTCATACAGTTTAAAGTTTACACCGTTAACCCTAACTGATTATTCCTCCTTTCTGCTTCATAGAAAGCAGAAAGGTTTCTATGTTGATATAGACAATGAACAGCAGCTACGCTAATTATTTTCTTTATTCTCCATTTCCACCTGGGGATACTCTTCCCGAGGCCCTCAGACTATGCAGAGTCACTGATTCGATCCAAGACCAATGACGAGATGATCCCAAGGTTTCCATATCCTGGACCAGGCCGTATCCTGAGCAGCTACTGTGGTGGTCATGGAGGAGTGGAGAACATGAGACTGATTCCTGTGACACTCCAGAGACAGACGAGCCTTCGCTGAGGCCAGCTTCCAGCCTCCGCCACTGAGACTGCAGCTCTGCACAAGACGTTTGGCCAGCGGAGAAATTAAAATGGTCGTGCCCAACTGAGCCTGGTTTCTCTCAAGGTTTTTTTTCTTCACTTCCGCCATTAGTGAAGTTTTTTTTCCCTCTCCGCTGTCGCCACTGGCTTGCATGGTTCGGGATCTGTAGAGCTGCGCATCGTTGGATTTGCTCTTCAGTGTTTGGACTCTCAGTAGTGATTATTAATCCACACTGAACTGAGCTAAACTGAACTGAACTTAAACACTACAAACTGAACTACACTGTTCCTATTTACTATGAGCCTTTATGTGAAGCTGCTTTGACACAATCTACATTGTATAAGCGCTAAACAAATAAAGGTGAATTGAATTGAATTGAATAGCCATGCTTATTCAAAGTAGCATCATCATCAAATGAAATAAACATAATTTTTGTCGACTTGCATGTCGACATATATCGACGTGCATGTAAACAACCGGGATCAGGTAATGTTTCGGTTGCACAAAGAGAATAACAAACTTGCGAGTGCAAAAGACGCCAAATGTGAATAGTCCCTAACATCTTTATTCTGGGATAACCACTCCAAATTAATACACTTGCATAAAGTAAATCTTAAAACTTTTACTGGGCACTTTTTTTTGCACCATCTCCACATGCTGCCCCCAGCAAGATGCCGCCCTGGGCGATCGCCCATATTGCCCATGCCTAAATCCGCCACTGGAGGTGTGGCACCCAACCCCGCCCCTAAACCCAACCGCCATTTGGGGTTAAGCAAACCGTACTAAATTGTACAAATGAGATCATATGAGGGCGACGCAGTGGCGCAGTAGGTAGTGCTGTCGCCTCACAGCAAGAAGGTCGCTGGCTTGAACCTCAGCTGGGTCAGTTTCTGTTTGGAGTTTGCATGTTCTCCCTGCGTTCCTCCAGGTGCTCCGGTTTCCCCCACAGTCCAAAGACATGTGGTATAGGTGAATTGGGTAGGCTAAATTGTCGGTAGTGTATGAGTGTGAATGAGTGTTTATGGATGTTTCCCAGTGATGGGTTGCAGATGGAAGGGCATCCGCTGCGTAAAACACATGCTGGATAAGTTGGCGGTTCATTCCGCTGTGGCGACCCCAGTTTATTAAAGGTACTAAGCCGAAAAGAAAATTAATGAATGATATCGTATGACTTCATATGAATTAGCCACTAAATCAAAAAGTTACTAATTGTCAGGAGACTGTGTTAGACAAATCAAGATGAGTAAAAAAAATACATGTTAAACTTAATATGTGCATAAACAAATGTCTTTGCGTGTGTCTCACCTTAAAGAAAATAATAGAATATTGAAAAATAATGAATTTTTCAATCATTTTATTCATTCAGAAGGACAATTTTTTTTATACATTGAGGCTGTTGAATGCTCGATTCTGGTTGTCTGACAAACATTCTAAGGTGTGCCGTTATTTTCAAATAAACGCACATGCAGCTAAAGTAGTTCCGGCAGGTTGAGCGCATTACAGTTGAGCGATTCCATCCAAATTCTGCCATAATAAAAATGACGTTTTCACAGAAAATAACGAAACCCTTTGTGAGTAGTTTGTGTTAGGGCTGGGCGGTATATCGAGTTGATGATTCCCCAACACGATGCGGGATTTATCCAATATCTTTCATATCGATACACAAAGATATATGAAAAGGTGGCAACACCAAGGCTCTAAAATAGATGTCTGGTGAAGACCCGCTGTGCTCCAAATAGCCTTTTAAAGTAAATAAATGTGATATTTTTGGAGTTTTGCTGTTGCCGCCTTTTCATTTATGTTTTTGCACTTCTATCGTAAGACTGATGTGCACGCTTTTGTGAATATTTTTGTGAATATAAATAACGTTTACTTTTTTCTGATTCCTTAACTCTTTCTTTCATTCTGATATCCAACATCTTCATCTTCAACCAAACATTTTTATGTTTATTTATGTGCTTTTTGCATTTTATATAGGAATTTTCCCCCCAAAATATAAGGGAAAAAACTATATAATAATAATACATATAAAATACAATACATAAAAACACTAACCTATGACAGAACAACAGAACACAGAGGGACAAATGCACATGAGAGCAAAATATAATTTATCTGGTCAGCTAATGCATAAATAAAAGTAATTATAAAGTACCATTGTTTATATATTACCAGAAAAAAAATGCATTATCCTGACTATAGTTTTATTGTTAACTAATAGTTTGGGCACATTATTAAAAACGTTACAGACAGATTATGAATAGTAAATATCAATTACACTCAATATTTAATTACTATCTTATTGACAGGGTCACTGGTATTTTCAATATACTTTTAACATTCATTCTCTGTAAATTTCTATTTTCTATCCACAGCAAATGCCATGATCCATAACACTGAAAATGTTCAGCACTAAATATTAAACATGCATTTAAAATGTTTATTTGATGGATAAAATTTCATGAACTCGCAGTCTTTTCTATATCAGCAGAATGAATGATAATATTAATGGGTCATTTTGTTTTCATGTTTTCTTGCAGAATGAAGCCTGTTTTCAGCCCTGAGCTCTTCTGCCCTCTACTGTTTGAGAGAGTCATTGCTCTGAAAAGCTGTTATGATTTTTTGGTAACCCTTTACAATAAGGTTCTATTTAGTTAATATATTTATCAACACGAACAAATATATTATAGCATACATTCATCATTGTTAATGAAAATAAAGTCATTCATTGTTAGTTCATGTTAACTTACAGCGCATTAACTAATATTATGAAGCACTTTGAATTTTAATAATGCACCAGTAAATGTTTACATGTTGTGCAACTAGCCCTTTATGTAAAAACGACTAACCCATTTGCTTAACAGAATACTCAACTCTGAAAATGTTTTCATTCATTTTCCTTCGGCTTAGTGCCTTTCTTTATCAGGGGTCGCCACAGCGCAATGAACCGCCAACTTATCCAGCTGCAACCCAGCACTGGGAAACACCCATACACAATTACATTCACACTCATACACTATTGACAATTTAGTTCACCCAATTCCCCTATAGCGCATGTGGGGGAAACCGGAGCAAACCCACATGAACACGGGGAGAACATGCAAACTCCACGCAGAAATGCCAACTGGCCCATCCGGGACTCGAACCAGAGACCTTCTTACTGTGAGGTGACAGTGCTAACCACTGACCCACCATGTCGACTTGAAAATGTTTTCAAATGTTTATTTAAACCAGGAAATGTAGAGCAGGGGGGTTTGGTGTGTCCACATGTTGTGATTTTTTTGTTTTTAGATCAGTAAGACTTTTCTGGCATATATAAAATAATTTGTGTGTGTGTATGTGTGTGTGTGTGTGTGTGTGTGTGTGTGTTATTTTTTGCTTCACTAATAAATGGCTGTGAAAAAAAGACCCTTCAACTCTTTCAGGCTTGAGGGTCTCCTTGCCCTTGCCATCACCCTGATTTTTAGCTCCCTCCACAGATTCTTATTTGGATTTAAATCAGGACTCTGGCTGGGCCACTGCTAAAACAGTGTTATGAAACGTTTTTATCTGCTAATGCTATTGTAAAAACTGTATCCTGGTTAACAGTATGTTTCCTTAATGAAGTCAATGGCTGTTTCCAACATTCTACAAAATTTCTTAATTTGTATTCAACAGAAGAAAGACATGTAAACCGGCTTGGATTCATTACTAAAAACAATCCATAACAGACATTGTGCTATCAAACTATTAAAATGAATAGGAACAGAGGAAGTATTCTGGGTCATGAAGAGGTGGTAATGTAAACAAAGAATTATTAACATGAGAAGCTTTCTGGATTCATAAACTCAAATCAATTGCCTCAGGTTGGATGAATGAAGAATTTGATGGTTCAATTTTTCTTTAATGCACTGTTGATCAGGTTTGAAATCATGGACTTTTTTTTTACAGTGACGGCTTTATAAAAAAAATGGCTGTGATTTAAAATTTAAACGTAAAAATACTACGGTAAAATAATCTTTGACCAGGTTAACAGTAAGTTTAATAAGCATCAATTGACTCCCTGAATTCCCTGCATGCTTTTTTGTTGACTTTACTGTGGCGTTAATTCGTTTTCTCATCAGTGATGTACATTAGAGTTTTATAGTACATATAAATGTTGATAAATGATGTTTATTGCATTACTTTAATTGAATGTGAGTCACCATAATGCTGTTTAGTAGTGTAAATGACACAGAGCGTCATTTGTATATTACTGCTTGTGGGAAAAGTGGTTTCTGATCAGCTTTTGATTCATTATCAGTTCATCGTTTGTGTTTTTGTTTGTGTAACAAAGCATTTGATGTGTTGGTGTAAATACTTCAAAACATTGTAGTATTAACATTAAAAAGGAATGAAATACCATAGCTTACTGGGTTCAACACAATTGATTTGTGTTGGAAAAACATGAAGGAATTAAGTTTAATTATTAGTTTTATAACCTTTATTATAACCTTTGTTTAACTAGGTAAGTCAATTGAGAACCAGTTCTCATTAACAATGACGACCTGGCAAACATGAAAAGCAGATGCAGTACAAAGCAGTAGGGACACAATACAATAACCATTTCACAAATGCAGATAATAACATATAAAACCAACAAAAAACTAAAAACAAGCACAGCGATCTTGAACTATTGACTGAATTGAATTTTTAAAAGATGATAGGGGGATGAAAGTGCTGAGCTTTAAGGTCTGCCGCAGATGATTACAAGCATCAGCAGCAGAAAACTGAAAAGAGTAGCGTCCAAATGAAGTGCGAACTTTGGGTATGCAAAGGTTAATGAAATTACTAGAGCGCAGATTTCAACATGTTTCTAGAATATTAAGAAGTGACTGTAAATATAGTGGAGTTTTTCCAATAAGAGTTTTGTAAATGAACAGTAACCAATGAGTTTGCCGACGTGATTGAAGAGAAGGCCAATTCAGTGAAGAATACAGTTGACAGTGATGAGTATTAAATGGCGCACCAGTAACAAAACGAATTGCTGCATGGTAAATAACATCCAGTTTGTGAAGAAGAGTTTTTGAAGCTGATCTGTAAATTAAATACCCATAATCCAGAATTGGTAATACTGTTAATTTAACCAAATGCTGCTTTGAAGAAGATTTGTTTCTGTAAAGAAAACCAATGCGTGTTTTAACCTTTTTGAGCAGTTCATTTATGCGAGTTTCAAACGTCAGTTTCCCATCTAACCACATACCAAGATATTTATAGCAGCCAACATAATCAATCTCACTACCATCCAATGAGAGAATTTTAGAAGGAAACTCAACAGTAACTCTAGTAATTTCTGCATCTTGTTTATATACACTATGAACAGCAGCTACGCTAATTATTTTATTTATTCTCCATTTCCACCTGGGGATACTCTTCCCGAGGCCCTCAGACTATGCAGAGTCACTGATTCGATCCAAGACCAACGACGAGATGATCCCAAGGTTTCCATATCCTGGACCAGGCAGAATCCTGAGCAGCTACTGTGATGGTCATGGAGGAGTGGACAACATGAGACTGATTCCTGTGACGCTCCAGAGACAGACGAGTCTTCACTGAGGCCAGCTTCCAGCCTCCGCCACTGAGACTGCAGCTCTGCACAAGACGTTTGGCCAGCGGAGAAATTAAAATGGTCGTGCCCAACTGAGCCTGGTTTCTCTCAAGGTTTTTTTTCTTCACTTTCGCCATTTAGTGAAGTTTTTTTTCCCTCTCCGCTGTCGCCACTGGCTTGCATGGTTCAGGATCTGTAGAGCTGCGCATCGTTGGATTTGCTCTTCAGTATTTGGACTCTCAGTAGTGATTATTAAACCACACTGAACTGAGCTAAACTGAACTGAACCTAAACACTACAAACTGAACTACACTGTCCCTATTTACTATGAGCCTTTATGTGAAGCTGCTTTGACACAATCTACATTGTATAAGTGCTATACAAATAAAGGTGAATTGAATTGAATTGAACATGCAATAAATTTCTATTAAAAACCATACATTTTGTTTTATTAGTATTTAAAACTAAATGACGATTTGTAAAAGCGCGTTGGATGCTTAAAAAGCTGGCTTGCAGTGAAGAAAGTGCTGTAGTCAGAGAAGAACTAGATGTATAAATTATGGTATCATCAGCGTATAGATATATTTAAGAATCACCAGCAGGAGAAGCAATATCATTACCATAATTGTTAAAAAGTGTAGGCCCGAATATGCTACCTTGTGGGACCCCTTTCTAAAGCAGCAGGGGATCTGACAGAAGCCCCACCCCCCTTACTGATTGTAGACGACAAGAACAGTAGTTCCTGAACCAGACAGCTCTCAGATGGTCCAATATATAACATTTTATAAATTTAAGTGGATTGAACCAAAAAACAATTAGGTTGTCTCCCCCAAACAAAATCAAGAAGTGTGTTAGTTCAGCTCATTACAAATGAGTAGTTTGAACAAACACCAAATGTCATGTTTTGAGTGTTTATAATGTATTTTTTAATGCTACAATACTGACAAACACAGCTGCTGATTTTTAATATAACTATTGATATTATTGTGTATGTGTGTATGATGTATGTGTTTTTTGTATCTTAATTTGCATGTTACTTAAGGTTTAGTTTCCATTTCTATTAGTTTTCATTTATTATTTTTTTTAGATTAACTTGAGTCTCCTGTGTGTCTTGTGTGTGATGGATTAGTGTGAACACCGCTAAAACAGATGGTTCAATCCCTCCTCACAATCAAGATTAGGATTACAGGAGGCCTGTGCTGTAATACACACACACACACACACCCACACACACAGAGAGAGAGAGAGAGAGAGAGAGAGAGAGAGAGAGAGAGAGAGAGAGAGAGAAACACAATCGGTGTGTCTTAAAGAAAAGAATAAAACAATAGACAGATCCTCTACCTGCATTCTAGATTTCAGACTGCAGTAATGTTTCTGTTTGTAAATCTTCACAAACACATTGACTACAAAACATCCACATATAATTATTACCAAAACTTTCAAATTCATTTTGACCTCCAAACCTGTGACTGTGTATGTCTATATATATAGACTTCAGGGGCTCTATTTTAATGATCTAGCTCAGTGGTTCTTAACCTTTTTTTGCCTGAGACCCCCGTTCGTAAGGCCTCCTCCACATTTAATGATATTATCGCTCATATAAGTTTGCAGTAATGATGACAAAAAGTGTTGTTTTTAAACAAACAGTGTGTTTGTTACTATATCTAGATCTGTTTATGCACAAATAATAGCCTAATGGACGGCCGGGGGAGGGGGGGTTGTTTCGGTGTTTCGTAGGTTGTAGGTTGCTAGGCGACCATCAACCGTTTTCTCAGAGGACGACAAGCTGACAAAACATTGCTGTCACTCTGATACACGTTTTATTTGTGGAGAAAATTACAAAGCACTGCAGTGTTTGTCTGAGAAAATTACTCCATACAAGCTGAAGCTGATCGGTCAATTCTTGTGACTCGCTGTGCGCTTGCGGGATGCATTTGTGCGAGCGCATCACGCTCCATTGTGCGCGCACCTACATTGGAAACAACAAACTTGTGCAAAATATGTGATATGCCAACGGCCCCTAAAAGGTCGCCGTCATTTGCAATCTCCAGCAGTTGATCTTCTTTCAGAGCCATGGTGGATTCACCTGATTTGTTGACAAATGGGTTGCGAATCCATAATTTGGCAGTTCGTTGGTTGTTCACTAGGCCTTTCCCCTTAGCAAAGAAACTTACCAAAGTCATCTGTTTCTTACTCATTTTGCAGCTTGTGGGTTAATTTTGAGCGCTAAGGTGACCGACATTAAAGCAAGAAAATACTGTAATTTTTCAAAATAAAAGACTTTACAAAATAAAAGTTCAGACTAATATAATAAATGAAACGGAAATAATAAATGATTTCTTGTGCGTCCCGGTACCAATTGATCCAAGGACCGGTGGTTGAGGACCACTGAGCTAGGGGATAAAATTGATCATTCTCCTAATTGTCCACAGTTAAGAAATTTTTTAAATATGACGCGCCCCCCACAAAGCTCGCTGAGGCCCCCTTGTGGGCCGGGATCCTCCTATTGGGAACCGCTGATCTAGGCGCAACGTCTAGTGTATAGAGCAAAAACATTAAGGGTGTCCGAATACACTTTTGCTTTTTTAAGGATGGAAAAATACGGTTTGTGCCCTGGCGGATGGTCTAACAGGGTTGTGCTTAATCTCTTAATGAGTTATGCGTAGGGCCAGACGGAATCTGTGGACATTTTTTGCTATTTCTGCTGAGAATTTTGGTAAAAATCTGCGGATTTCTACTGAATTATTTTGGGAGTATCATAACTAAAACCTTAATATGTTAAATAAAAAATAATATCTTTCTAACTTTTATTTAATGCTTAAAATGCAAATCCAATTAGATCCACTTTATTTGGTAAACAAAGCAAGTCTCTCATATTATATCTCTATCAAAAGATAGAAAATATTCCTGTACAAACTGCATTGTACATAAATCAGATGAACATTTTCATATTAGTCAATAATATTACTTTAATTAATTTATAAACTGAATAAATATTGATTTACACACATTTACTTAAGTAAATAAACAGAATTAATGATGGGTTAAAAACCTGAAAATCTGTGGAATTCTGCACACGCAGATTCCTTGTGGGCCTATGGGTGTGTTTTAGGCATAACGTGCATTAAACCAATCGGAGTCTCATCTCCCATTCCCTTTAAGAGTCAGTTGTGTAACTTTGCACTTGCTATTTACATGGCGACTTTGTAAGTGGATGAACTGAATACTTCACTAGAGAGAAAACGGTTAAACAGAGCATCTGCAGTGCAAGGATAAAGAACGAGTCTCCTCCATTCAGCCTCTTTACTTTCTCTTTACTTTCGTGGAGTAAGGAAACGGTGTTGTACTCACTCCACTGAAGACATCCATTAGCCTACATCTTTAATTTCATTTGTTAAGCGCAAAGATTTGTTTCAAGACTATTTCTAAATTCAGTTCTAATTTCCAGCAAAGGAATAAATGAACAATAATAACAATATTATAATGTTATATCCAAACACACATCCTACTCTAATGCCCCATAAGGTGATGCATACAACTCCAAAACCTGACAGGTGGACAAATCTAAACTTGTTTTTATTAAAATATATATAAATATGGATATAATAAATAATACTGCTAATAATGACAACATTATAAAACTGCAAATTGTCATGAATAAACTGAAAAAGCTCCCCTAGACTTTAACACTTATGTCTTATTATTTTAAACTGAATAGTTTCTTCTATTTCTATTTACCAACTTCATCCTCGTTCTACTATTTGACAAGCTGTAACATTCTTGTTGTGCGTTATTGTAGGCTGTTAAAAGAACAGTACAGCATGCATTTCATCTTCCATTTGCCCATTACACCCTGTATATTTAGTGCACTGCTGTACAAATGCTCATATATACAGTATGCAACTCATCTGCAAATGCTTTGGCAGTACAAATGGATTTGTGATGGCAATAAAACGAATTAAAACTGGACAGCCTAAGCCTCTAAATGCTCTGGCGATACAGATGTACAATTATTAGTCATGCCAATAAAGCATATTAAAGCAAAGCGAGAGACAGACAGACTGAGAGTGAGAGAGAGAGAGAGGGGGAGATCATACAACAACTACATATCTAAGTGCAGTAAAGAACAGTAAATTATGAACAACAATGACAAAATACAACAGTCTGACTGTAGAGGTGGTCCTATTCTGACAGAACTGGCAACCCAGAGAGAATCTACCCCAAATTCACTTAGTTAGACAACAAAACACAACTTCAATATGTATTACACTCAAAAAATGACACCTGCTGTCGGTTCAAACTACTTATTTAAAATGAGCTGAAGCAACACAACTCTTGAGTTTTTAGGGGGGACAACTTATGCCGAATTTAGCTCCGATTTTGACTCGCCGACAGGTTTTGAAAAATCGGCGACAAATGCCTGAAATCACAGGCAAATCTCTACTCATTCACATTAGTAACAATCACACAGTATGAACTATCAAAGACGCGATCTGAAAGAATCACAGATGAGTCGCCGACACCTGTGAGATGTTTTGCATGCTGAATATCTGGAGCCATTCAAATCATGCCGTGTGAAATGAGTTCTGACTGAAAATAACATCGGCGACTACCTACAGCCAATGAGAGAGCAGCATCCACTAGTATGATGTAGGGCAGTCTTGAAACATCCAGGCAGGTGTGTTGAGGCAAGTTGGAGCTAAACCCTGCAAGGACACCGGCCCTCCAGGACTGAGATTGGTGATCCCTGGTGTAGGATCTCAGATTTGTAATGTGTGTGCTTTAAATAAAATTAATTCTATATTATATTATGTTTTGTTTTTGCTTTTTTAATTATTTTTTTGCATGAATAATTTCAGTTGTGCCTATATATTCATTTATAAATCTTAGTTATTCATTTAGTCATCTATTTATTCATTCATTCATTTTCTTTTCAGCTTAGTCCCTTTATTAATCTGGGATCGCCACAGCGGAATGAACCATCAACTTATCCAGCATATGTTTTACGCAGCGGATGCCCTTCCAGCTGCAACCCATCTCTGCAAAACATCCATACACACTCACTCAAACACACACTACGGGCAATTTAGCTTACCCAATTCACCTGTACCACATGTCTTTGGACTGTGGGGGAAACCGGAGCAAACTCCACACAGAAACGCCAACTGACCCAGCCGAGACTTGAACCAGTGACCTTCTTGCTGTGAGGCGACAGCACTGCCTACTGCGCCACTGCGTCGCCCATATTTATCCATTCATTCATATTTATTCATTCATTTATTTTCTTTTCAGCTTAGTCCCTTTATTATTCAGGGGTCGCCACAGCGGAATGAACCGCCAACTTATCCAGCATATGTTTTACACAGCGGATGCCCTTCCAGCCGCAATCCATCTCTGGGAAACATCTATTTATTTGATTCATATTTTTCATTCATTTATGTTTATCATTTATTACAGTATATTAATCACTTACTGAATTGATTCCTTTATTTTATATAGTTCTTACTACTCGTCCTGCTTTTAGTGCTTTTTCCATTGTTTGGTCTTATAGTAATGGTGTTTCATGAAATGTTCCTCTCCACTGATAGGAGATATGAGGGGATGTCTCTAATTCAGTAGTCTTGTGGCCTGATGTGAGAGCACACCGAAACATATGCAACTAAGATTATTCAATAAACCTCGCTCTTTCATTATCATCACTTCATCTCCTGCTTCTGCTCTTCCCTGGCTTACTTCCACAGTCAGACTGCTAATTCAGTTGAATACTGGTCAACAGGTTTGGGTATTGAAATTCTGCTGACTTGTTGTCTAAATACCTGAAGAAACTGACATTTCCGGACAAGATCTGGCATCTGGGATCTTATTTATCTGGCGTGGAGACTGTGATCTAACAATGTGTATCTGCAGGACAGTGGAAGAATGATGCAGTTAAAAGAGCTTCTTTTCGGTCTGTTTGGACCCAAGAAATTAAGGAAAAACTAGTGGAAATTTGGCAGGAGCACCAGTGTCTGTTTGACTTGTGAGCTATACCACAACTGGGATGAAAAAGAAAAAAGTTTGAAAGAAATTGCTAAATCCCTTCTAAACCCAGGTAAGCAAAGTAAGTACACTGTCTACCCCACTGAAGGCTTCTTTCTCATTATGTATGCTAGTTAATAACAAAAGATACACTTTGTTTCTATGTAACTTCTCGCATGTGTTTGGTTGTGAGACATATGGCCCGTTTCCACTGAGTGGTACGGTACAGTACAGTTCGGTTTGGTACGTTTTTATGGCCGTTTTCACTGTCAAAAAGTGTACCGAACCGTACCGTACCACTTTTTCGGCACCCTTTCGAAAGGGTACCAAACACGAGAAAGGGTACCAAAAGGCGGAGCTAGACGCGCAGCTGAACGTTATTGGTTTACAGAGATACGTCATTCGCCTACGCAACAAGCCAGAATGAAAACAAAAAAAACCATGTTTGAAATATTATATCGCGCGCGTCTAACATTATATCTGAAATAACAAACTTCTTGGGCTGATGATAATAACCTGCGCTTGATTATTGATGTGCTTTTGAAACCCGATCCTGTCAGACACTGACAAACGCGAGAGTGAAGCGTGAAGAAACAAAGGAGAAGCCGGAAAAAAGGAGCACATTATTTCTCTGCAAACATGAACAAAATGCCATGTTTAACTAACTTATTATCTTCACCTTTTGGACTAATATGAACCGGGAATGACGGAATTACTCTCTAACAGAGGCTACATGTGCTGCTGAAGATTACAGACACAGATGAGAGGTTTTCACTGACTGTGGGCTATATTTTGTGTTGTTTTGAACCTAAATACTGACGAAATGTCTGTTGTGTGTAGTTCTTCTGTAGTTGGTAACATATCGGAGACTGTAAGGGGCTGTATGAGTTTATATGTGTTCATTTATTTAGTTATTTAATATAATTACAGACGTTACAGTAGGCTGTTTCGCACTGTCATTGATCAAAAGTTAGTAATAAACATTTCTACACAAGTATTTATGTGTATGAAGCATCTGTTTTGTGAGAAGTTCTACTCATATGATATGTGAGCGACCCGTACAGCTTAATTGTAGACATTTCCTCCAGCGAGAATGACGTCGACTGAAACTTTGTCATACACCACGCCCACCAAAAGGGTACCCTTGGTAGTGGAAACGCAAGCCTGATAAAGGTGACCTGTACAAAAACCGAACCGTACCGTACATTACCAGTCAGTGGAAAGGAGCCAATAGTTTGTGGACCGAGACAAAGTTGTCGGCAATTCTTCCTTTTGTAAAGTCATGCGGTGTCATCCACCTTGCAGTGTAAACACAAAAGCAACAGAACGCTAGCCCACATAGTCATGCAGTGTGAAAACATCTGTGACGCCACTACTTTGAAAATCATGTGCTTTAGACTTTGCGCCTAGATCCTTAAAATAGAGCCCATAATAGCAGTTGTCATGTCTTGAGCTCATTCGTTTTCCTTCCACTTAGTCTCTATTACAGAGGTCGCCACAGCCTAATGAAGCACCAACTATTACAGCATATGTTTTACGCAGCGCAGGCCCTTCCAGCTGCAACCCATTACTGGGAAACACCCATACACACTCATTCACACTGATACAATATGGCCAATTTAGTTAATCCAATTCACCAATTGCGCATGTCTTTGGACTGTGGGGGAAACTGGAGGAAACCCACGGCAACACGGGGAGAACATGCAATATCCACACAGAAATGCCAACTGACCCAGCTGAGGGTTAAACCAGCCACCTTCTTGCTGTAAGGAGACAGTGCTAACCAATGAGCCACTGTGCTGCCCCGTATTGAGTATTTAGAGTTTCCCATTGTTGGTATATTTCTTCACATATTTAAGCTTTGGCAATAATGCATTTCCACAGCGAGAGAGAGAGAGAGAGAGAGAGAGAGAGAGAGAGAGAGAAAGAGAGAGGGAGAGACAGAATGAGAGACTTAGTGAACTAATCCCTCACAGGTCTGTCTGTTCAGAGCTACAGCTTACGCTCAGTCTCCGTCCTGCAGGTCTCACCATCATCATCGGCGCCACCATGCGCTTCATCGCGGACGATGTGGAGATCGACCCGGTCACCCTCAACCTCATCATCCTGATCGCCAGCTATGTCATCCTCCTCCTTGTCTTCCTCATCTCCTGCATCCTCTACGACTGCCAGGGCAAAGATCCCACCAAGGAGTATGCACCTGACCCCGTGCCCAACGTCAACCCGGCACCCATCCGGCTGGTGGTCATGCAGAACTCGCCCGCCAACGCCCGCTGGGACCAGAACAAGATGGTGACCTCCTACGATCCTCCAGGCACAGAGAAAAAGAGTACTTTGGTCTGACGGGACTGATAACAGAAGCCCAACCACACACATTCATTCTTTCTTTTTTTATCTGTCCACTGTACTGTACATATGCGAACGTACTGTATCTTTCATTTATATTTTTGTGTACATAGCCTTTTTTAATTATTCAGAACTTTCTTTGTGAGACTGAACCATGCTTGGATTGGATTATCTAAAGAAACGGTGAGTAAACCTCTTTTTGAATGTTTCAGTTGTTCCTTCTTGACAGAACTGACATTGCTTTATGACAGATTGATATTTGTTTTGGTTGTCTGGAACGAGGAACTCTGGGGTTTCAGAACAGATCTTAGTAGTGTCTCAAACTGGGCTCAGTTTTGCAAAGAGGGAACATTTTGTTTAGGAGTGTTTGTTCTCTCACAGTGGCATTAATGGATTGTTTGTTCTTTAAAAGTAAAATTAATGGAATGTTTGTTCTTTAAAAGTAACGCTAGCGGAATATTTGTTCTTTAAAAGTAAAATTTATGGAATGTTTGATCTTTAAAAGTAACGTTAATAGAATGTTTGTTCTTTAAACGTAAAGTTAATGGAATGTTTGATCTTTAAAAGTAACGGTAATAGAATGTTTGTTCTTTAAAAGTAACGTTAAAAGAATGTTTGTTCTTTAAAAGTAACGTTAATAGAATGTTTGTTCTTTTAAAGTAACGTTAGCAGAATGTTTGTTCTTTAAAAGTAACGTTAATGGAATGTTTGTTGTTCAAAAGTATCGTTAATAGAATGTTTGTTAAAAGTAACGTTATTTTTATTCTTTAATGGAATTAACGGAATGTTCATTCTTTAAAAGTATAATGTTATTAGAATGATTGTTTTTTTTTTAAAGTAACGTTAATAGAATGTTTGTTCTTTAAAAGTAACATTAATAGATTGTTTGTTCTTTAAAAGTAACGTTAATAAAATGTTTGCTCTCTAAATGTAACTTTAATAGATTATTTGTTCTCTCAAAGTAACGTTAATAGAATGTTTCTTTTTTAAAAGTAACGCTAATAGAATTATGTTTAAAAAGTAACATTAATAGAATGTTTGTTAAAAGTAACATTATATTTATTGTTTAAAATTAATGTTATTAGAATATTTGTTTTTAAAAGTACCATTAAAAGAATTTCTTTTTTCGATCAAAGTAACAATAATGGAATGTTTATTAATTAAAAGTTACATTAATATAATGTTCTTTAAAATACGTTAATGGAATGTTTGTTTTCTCAAAGTAACGTTAATAGAATGTTTGTTCTCTAAAAGTAACTTTATCAGAATGGTTGTTCTCTCAAAGTAACATTAATAGAATGTTTGTCATTTAAAAATAACATTAATAGAATGTTTGTTCTTTTAAAGTATGTTAATATAATCAGTTTTTTTAAAGTAACGCTAATGTAATCTGTTTTTTAAAGTAACTTTAAAATTTGTTATTTAAAAGTTACATTTATAGAATGTTCTTTTTATTAAAAGTAACATTAATATAATGTTTGTTTTTTAAGTAACGTTAATAGAATGTTTGTTTTCTTAAATGTAAAGTTTATTGAATATTTGTTTGTTAAAAATAGTTTATATAATGTTTGTTCTTTGAAAGTTCTTTTAATAGATTCTTTGCTTTTAAAAGTAACAATTATATGTCAGTTTTTTTAAAGTAACACTTATAGAATTATGTTTTATAAGTAACGTTAATAGAATTGTTTTAAAAGTAACATTAATAGAATTATGTTTTAAAAGTAACATTAATAGAATTATGTTTTAAAAGTAACGTTAATAAAATTGTTTTAAAAGTGCTGTTAATAAAATTATGTTTTAAATGTAACGTAATAGAATGTATGTTTTTAAAAGTCACGTTGATAGAATTGTTTTAAAAGTAACATTAATAGAATTATGTTTTAAAAGTAACGCTAATAAAATGTTTTAAAAGTAACGTTAATAGAATGTTTTTTTTAAACACTGTTAATAAAATTATGTTTTAAAAGTAACGTTAATAGAATGTTTGTTTTGTAAAAGTACTGTTCTTAAAATTGTTTTAAAAGTAACGTTAATAAAATTGTGTTTTAAAAGTAACATTGACAGAATTATGTTTTAAAATTAACGTTAACAGAATATTTATTCTTTTAGGTTAACGATATTAGAATGTTTATTTTTTAAAAATAACATAAATAGAAAAGTATAGTATTAATGGAATGTATGTTCTTTTAAAGTAACATAAATATAATGTAACGTCAATACACTGTTTGTTCTCTAAAAGTATCTTAACTTAAAGTAAAACATATAATTAATAGAATGTTTGTCCTTTAAAAGTAATGTTAATAGAATGTTTGAGTTTTAAAAATTGTGTTATTAGAATACTTGTTCTTTAAAGTAACATTAATAGAATGTTTGTTTTCTCAAAATAAAATGTTTGTTCTCTGAAATTAACGTTATCAGAATTTGTCCTCCCAAAGGAACATAAATAGATTGTTCCCGCCCTTAAAGGGACATTAATAGAATGTCGTCAAAGTTATCTGGTCTTTAAGACTATTCACAAAATTCTAGCACAAACATAATTGATAAAAGTATAAATTATTCATGCATCATTGTTGTACGCTGTTCATAAAACATTTTAGTAGGTCATTTGTCAGGTAAAATGTTCTATCTAAAAAATAAAAATGTTATTATCCACTTTAGAATGTTCATAAAACATTTTTAGCAGGTCAATTGTCTAGGTAAAATGTTCTATCTAAAAAATAAAAATGTTATTATCCACTTTAGAATGTTCATAAAACATTTTTAGCAGGTCAATTGTCTAGGTAAAATGTTCTATCTAAAAAATAAAAATGTTATTATCCACTTTAGAATGTTCATAAAACATTTTTAGCAGGTCAATTGTCTAGGTAAAATGTTCTATCTAAAAAATAAAAATGTTATTATCCACTTTAGAATGTTTATAAAACATTTTTAGCAGGTCAATTGTCTAGGTAAAATGTTCTATCTGAAAATATAAATGTTATTATAGACTTTAGAATGTTCATAAAACATTTAAAAGCAATAATGTTCCAAAAACCTTTGCAAAGATGATGAAATGGAACGTTGATAGAACATTAGCAAAACCAAGACAAAAAAAATCCTTTTTATATTATTTTACCTGCAGAAAACATCCAGAACTAGCAATTATAGTTTGTTTGTTTTTTGCGTCTTTTTTGTCATTATTATTACTTGCTTATTAGACCTTTAACATTAAAACCACTGTATAAACATTCTAACTGTTGCCTATGACATAACACAGCGCATCATGAATGTCTATAAAGAGCAGTTCCTGTGCAATGCATAGGTGGAGATGTTTCCGAGAAGTTTCCAAGGTGCCGGTGATGGGCTTATTAACGTGTTTAAGCCAACAAACTGTATCTATTCTGAGTTGACCGGTCGCACACACTGACCTCATTGGCCTGTGGATTAGATGACCCATCAGCAACAACCCAGTCGATGCTGTTAGGAGGATAAACTGTAACTTTACATGAAGCACATTAAAGTTGTATAGATTTTACAAACACATCGATGTCTGTACTAATAAAAGGGGTTGAGATTCTTGCATAGGACCGTTTATTCAGAGGTCTTGAGCCCATTAGCCGCCGCTGAGCTCTACGTCATGCTACTTCTTACTAGCTATTTTTATACTTCAGGTTTTTTTTACATTTGAACAACGCGTTTCATCTGTTGATTATCTGTTTAATTAATTCTGCTATAAAGCCACATGGTTTTATATATACTAAATATAAAAAACTAAGTATAAAACTAAACCACAGGTATCAAACTCAGTTCCTGGAGGGCCGCAGCTCTGCACGTCAAAATAATTGAGTGCTTCAGGATTGTTTGATACCCACAGATAGGTGTGTTGAAGAAGGGCTGGAACTAAACTCTGCAGGGCTGCAGCCCTCCAGCAACTGAGTTTGACACCCCTGAACTAAACGCACTCATGGGTATAAATAGACAAGACATGATTAAACTGAATACACACAGGGATGCGACACAGGTGGAACTAATAGACAATAACAAACGGTGGGAAAACAGAACAATGGAATCACATGATAATAACAGAAAGCACATGGAACACAACACGACACAACAAACAAATGGCACAAAACACAATGAAGACACCAACTGTACCAGTATTAGAATTAACTAACTGAAGCTTTACATAATTTATGGTTCTTCAATAATAAAATAGTCAAATTAGTGAGTCAGCTGAAGTAATAAGTCACCTTAGTAATAAACAATAATAATAATAATAATAATAATAATAACTGGCTAGAACAGGCCTAATTATCTTTTCCAACCCAACAATCAAACTGCAGAACAGTTCAATAAAATGTGTGTGTGTGTGTATATATATATATATATATATATATATATATATATATATATATATATATATATATATATATATATATATATATATATATATATATATATATATATATATATATATTCCCAGTGATGGGTTGCAGCTGTTACATACACATTCACCGGCCACTTTATTAGGTACACTGTCTAACTGCTTGTTGATGCAAACGCAATGCATTTAGGCATGTAGACATTGTAAAGACGATCTGCTTCAGTTCAAACTGAGCAACAGAAGATCATACCGGGTATCACTCCTGTCAGCTAAGAACTGAGGCTACAATTCACACAGGCTCACCAAAATTGGACAATAGAAGATTGGAAAAACGTTGCCTGGTCTGAGGAGTCTCGATTTCTGCTGTGACATTCGGATGGTAGGGTTAGAATTTGAAATCTACAACATGAAAGCATGGATCCACAGTGTACCCATCTTCTGATGGCTACGTCCAGCAGGATAATGTGCCATGTCATAAAGCGTGAATCATCTCAGACTGGTTTCTTGAACATGACAATGAGTTCACTGTACTCAAATGGCCTCCACAGTCACCAGATCTCAATCCAATAAAGCATCTTTAAGATGTGGTGGAACGGGAGATTCATGGATGTGCAGCCGACAAATCTGCAGCAACTCCGTGATGCTATCATGTCAATATGGACCAAAATCTCACGAATATTTCCAGTACCTTGTTGAATCTGCGCCACAAAGGATTAAGGCAGTTCTGAAGGCAAAAGTGGGTCCAACACGGTACTAGTAAGGTGTACCTAATAAAGTGACCTATATAATATATAATTAATTTTTTCCCCTGTCAAAAAAATCCAAGTTACATGTTTGTATTTACATAATACATTCATTTGTACTATGTATATATGTATAAATACACACACACATAAAAAAACTAAATCTACAAATGAAATAGATTTACATAAATACACAAATATATTTAGTAAATATGAACTTTTATTTTGGTGAAAAATCAAGATTTTTATTCACAGAGGAAGCATTGACAGTATTACACCTAACATTAAATACATTATGTAAATTGACAAATGATTTCCATTTCAAATAAACGATGCTCTTTAGGATTTTCTATTGATCAGAGATTGTGATTTCAACATTTATAATAATAATCATGAATGGTTATTAATAACCCAAATATTATTATGACTTCTGAAGGATGGTGCTACTGAAACTTCAGCTTCAAATCACAGGACCACAGTTTTTTAAGTATATTAAAAACACTTTAAATTATATTAATATTTTGCAATGTTGCTGTTTTACTTCATTGAAAAGTAGTGTCTTTCAGAAATAGTTTTTTAATAATCTTATGTGTGCACTGTATTCTGGCCATTAGCATGGTAACATTGTGATATTTGGCAGTATTTTGCATTTACAGGTTTGTACTACACATGGCTTTCTTCCAACAAATGTCACATGCTGTCATTGAACAAAGTGAAGCATCATAAAAATAATAGACGACTCAGCGCTGAGGTGATTAGATATGATAATAAGACAATCATATCCGTGGATGTTTAGACACGTCGTCTGTTTCAAAGGTTGAGTGACTTGTAGCACAGAGTCAATATTTAACATTGATAACAGAAGACGGCGCTATCACTATAACATGAAGAGCACTTAAAAAGAGCACTTACCTGATCAAAATCACTCTACTTTCAGTTTCAGTTCCACCATGATGACTTTATCGCTCTTTAACGGCTTTTAAAATCGAATGTGCAAACTGCAAAGCTTCCGGTTTTACACTTCCGCTTAATCCAGCGGTCCAAAACAATTCTAATTGGCGTTTCAGCACTTTATTTTGGTTAAGAGCAATGTACACATATACACAAAGACAAAAAAGACTCTCTTCCTCTGCACAGCCTTATAACTGTTTCATAGGTTGAAATTGAGGTAAAGTTGGTTTTATATTCACATATTCAGTGGAAAAACTGAACCCTTCACTGATGACTGATCCCTTTGTGTTCAAACAACTGAGTTATTTCCAAACACATGCTATGCCCCATATCGTCTAAAACCTGACAGGTGGGCAAATCTAAGCTTGTTTTTAATAAAACAAATATAAATATGCATATAATGAATGACACTGCTAATAATAATAACATTATACAAAAGCAAGTTGTTATGAATAAACTGAAAAAGCCCCCCAAGATGAAGAAGGCATGGAGGCGGTGGTGTTTATATTTATGTAGGCTAGAAAATAATAATTTTTGTAATATTTTAATCCTTTAATTCTTTTTCATTTGTAAAGATATTTGCGTATTGCTGTACATCCTGTGTGTATTAAGCAATGTGCAATCGAGGCGCACAAACAATGCACTCTGCGCTGGACAATAGACCAGCTTTGATCTGATCTATTGAACCGTCTATTTAAGTTCCTCAAATACCAAAGCGCCAGCAATGCGCCTCAACACGCCCCTTTTTTTTAGACCAGAATGCCTATGGGCGCACATATGAGCGCAAATGCACTTGCTATTTAAACAGCGTGGTGCAAAACGTCAAAACGACTCTTGCGCCGAGCTGAAACTAGCAAACAACAATTGTGTCGCGCCTTGCGCCGCATTGCACCAGGTGTATGATAGAGCCCCTAATCTGAGAACTGAACTCAAAACAAACAGGAAGTGTATATTCAGATATTAATTAAAGATTAGAAGGGCAAACAAAGGTTTTTTTTCCAAATGACCTGCACAGATTTGAATTAGAATTATTCACCACAAAACCTGCATTAGAATTGTTCACCACAAAACTAGCAAAGACAGCTAACAAAAACAATCTGGTTAGCTTTGATTTCATGTGTACAATAAGATATTTAAATAGTGCTTTCCTAGCATTTATTATTGCTTCTCTTAATCTTTCGACAAACAACTGTTCGCAGTGAATGATTCTCTAGTAATCGTGCTTTCTCTGATTGGGCAGTGACTTTGAAATGACCTTCCAGTGGATATCAACATGACCCCTGGCCTTTTAATTTAGTCACTTTTAATAACCCACTTCTTTTCATTGGCTTATTAAGCATGTAATTTAGCTTGTTTTTCATGTCTTATCTGTGTGTGATGTAGTGAACCCAGAGTGGGCCCACTAGGAGGCGTGGGAGGCCTTAATATCACAATAAACCCAAAACAAAAAAAAACCCAATGGCAAAAAATCCAAAAACACAATGGCCTGACCCGGAAGTGTAAAAAGGTGGTATTTATTTACAACGATGTGGAGGATATGTCCAGTGCAAAATATATACAGTGTCCATAAAAAAAATCCAAAAAAAAAATATATATATACAAAAATACAAAGTACCAAATTAAATATAAAGACTAATATATTTAACACAAAAACAAAAACCAAAGAAGAAAAAAAAAAACAATCAAACGTAACCACTGTATACTAGTATCTACTCACTCAGAGAATTTGCTCACGGCTCTGCCACAGCACGCTCGCTAGCCAGGTAAACTGACCCTGAGCTGGAGTCTGGCGTCCTTCTTTATACTCCAGACTCCGCCCATCGATTGGCGTAAGCCATTCAGGTATGTACCTAAATTTATCTCTTTTTTTATCTTTGCCTTAAATGGCATTTCTTTAAACATAAAACATTGTCTGCTTAACAGACCAATAACACATAAGACAATAACCACATACAACCCTTTACAACTCTCCTCCTGTAAAACAGGACAAACAACAACGCTGGTTGTACCCACATAAACACAAATGGTACGGTCGGACTTTCAGCGCGCGAACTCCCAAGGCGCGGCTTCTGATGTCATAAGCGCGCGCCCTTCCTTCACTCAGGTTTGCCGGTCTCGCGCTGAAGTCCGAACCCCCCTTACAAACAGACAACAAACAGACAAACGAAAACACGCAGACAATGGGTGTGTGTAAGTATGCTCCATGTGAGATTATAGGGGGGAGATGAAACTGTGGAGGAATGACAGAATGCCGGTGACATGACGCGTGCACTCATCAAAAATCACCGCTGACGGAGGAGGAAGAGATGAAGGTAAGTGCAGAGTGTGTGTGTGTGTGTGTGTGTGTATATATGTGTGTGTGTGTGTGTGTATATTGGTGCGGCCGTCAGAGACGGAGGGGAGAAGTCTCACTTCTCCACATTATCCTCCCCCTCTCCAAGCCGCGTACTGTCTGGTAACCTGGACAGGAAGTCGGCTACTATGTTTTTCCTCCCGGGGTAGTGACGTATTTTAAATCTGAAGGGTTGTAATGCCAAGTACCATCGGGTCACTCTAGCGTTGTTATCCTTCATGGTATGAATCCATGCGAGCGCCCGATGGTCAGTCTCTAGGTCAAACTCCCTCCCCAGGAGATAGTAGCGGAGGGATTCAAGGGACCACTTGATGGCCAGACACTCTTTCTCTACCGTGGAGTACCGAGTTTCCCTGGGCAACAGCTTCCTACTCAGAAACACCACAGGTCTCTCCTCTCCAGATGGTCCCTGGGCCAGTACCGCGCCAATCCCTCGGTCTGATGCGTCCACCTGCACCAAGAAACGTTGAGTAAAGTCTGGACTCTTTAGCACAGGATGTGCACAGAGTCTCTCTTGCAAAGTCTTCCATGCCTGCTCACAGGCCTCAGTCCAAATGACTGGATTCTTTGTCCCTTTAATTAACAAGTCCGTTAAGGGTGCTGCTGTTGAGGAAAAGTCAGGGATGAAGCGTCGGTACCAGCCCACCAATCCTATAAAGGAGCGCACCTCCTTCTTGGTCCTAGGTCTTGGGCTTCGCCGAATTGCTTCCACCTTGTCTACCTGTGGTCTGAGACTGCCATTACCAAGTCGGTACCCCAGGTAGTTGGTTTCTTGCTTGCCCCATTCACACTTTGCCACATTTAAAGGACAGACCCGCTGCTTGGATCTTCTCCAGGGTCTGTCTTACGTGCCGCAAATGATCCACCCACGTGTGACTATGAATCACAACGTCGTCTAGGTGCGCAGCCGCAAACTCTTCACAGCCCTGGAGAACTTGGTCCATAAGTCGCTGGAAGGTTGCAGGTGCCCCATGTAATCCAAACGGAAGAACTGTAAACTGGTATAGACCAAGAGGTGTTCTGAAGGCAGTCAGTGGTCTTGATAACGGATGGAGGGGCACCTGCCAATATCCCTTACACAAGTCCAGTGTAGTGATGTAGCGGGCCTGTCCAATCCTCTCCAGCAGGTCATCAATCCTAGGCATAGGGTAGGCATCAAACTTCGATTGAGCATTCAGCTTACGGAAGTCAACACAGACCCTCAAAGATCCATCCTTCTTCGGAACGATGACGAGTGGGCTACTCCATTCAGAGGTTGAAGCCTCGATGACCCCCAACTCCTTCATGGTCTCGATCTCTTCTTTCAAAGGCTTGAGCAGTTTTTCCGGGATTCGATAAGGTCTCTGTCTTGATGGAATGATATTGGTAAGATGAATGGTGTGTTGGGTTACCTCAGTTCTGCCTGGTCTCTGCTGGAACAATGAAGGGTATTGGTTTCGTAGATCTTGTAACTGTTGTTGTTTCTCTTCTTCTAGGTGTTCCAGTTTCAGCTCTGCAGATTTCCTTGGTGTCACCATCTCTTCAGCTGGTTCACTTTCATCTTCTTTCACTTCTCTTACCATCAAGGACTGTTTAAGTTGTTGTGGTGTCTTGGCCTCTTTCCATTCTTTCAGGAGGTTAATGTGGTAGGTTTGCCGACTCTTCTTCTTCTCAGGGTGATGTATCTCATATGTGACCGGACCCATCTTTCTGGTAATCTCATAGGGCCCCTGCCACTTTGCAAGAAGTTTGTTAGTTGACGTGGGTAATAGTAATAATACCTTCTGCCCCGGTTGAAATTGGCGTAGACGGGTCTTTTGGTCATACCATTTCTTTTGCTTGTCTTGTGCCTCTTTCAGGTTTTCCTCCGCTTGCTCCCTGTAGGTCTCCAGCCTCTCCCTCATTTCCAGGATGAAATTGATGATGCTGCTGCCCTCTTCTGCTGATGAGGCTTTGTCCATGCCTTCTTTAATAAGTCTAACGGCCCCTGGACTGGCCAGCCATACATCAACTCAAAAGGGGCGAAACCTGTGGATGCTTGAGGTACCTCCCTATAGGCGAACAGCAGGAACGGTAGCCACTTGTCCCAGTCCTTTCCAGTGTCATTCACAAACTTCCGTAGCATGTTCTTTAGTGTCGCATTAAATCTCTCCACCAGCCCATCCGTCTGCGGGTGATAAGGGGTCGTCCTTAGTGCAGTGATGCCCAACTGCTGGTGAAACTGCTTCATCACCCGTGACATAAAATTGGTTCCCTGGTCTGTGATGATTTCGTCGGGGATGCCTACCCTGGAAAACAGTTGTATAAGAGCATGTAATACCTTTGTGGTGGTGACTGTGCGAAGTGGGAATGCTTCGGGGTAACGTGTGGCGTAGTCACAGATGACAAGTATGTAGCGGTGTCCAGCACTACTCCTTTCTAGTGGTCCCACAATATCCATGGCAATGCGGCGGAAAGGGGTTGAGATAATGGGTAAGGGATGTAACGGAGCCTTGTCTCTTTGACGTACCGCACTGGTAGTCTGACATGTGGTGCAAGTGTTGCAGTATGTCTGAACATCAGTGTACATGGTAGGCCAATAGAAACGTGTGCTTATGCGTGTGTATGTTTTGTGAAATGCTAAATGTCCTGCCCATGGAAGTGTGTGTGATAGCTGTAATACAATTGGACGACAAGACAAGGGTACAACCAAACGTTTCACATTCCCCACTTGTACATATAACAAATTATCACTGATAATAAACTTTTCATCATTCAAGTTAGTGTTATTTTGTTTTTCTGCCCTTGTAAACAATGTTTTCAAAGTTTGATCATTTCTTTGCAGTTCAGCAATGTTTTCTGGGATCTGCCAGTCCCTCACCTCCAGACCACTTGTATCAGGTTTGGGTACTGGAGAACCCAGATGCTTTAACAGCCGTTTCTGCTGACGAGTTTTCTTTGGGGCCTTAGTCCCACCCTGTAGCAAACTACTGTCCAAGTCTGGTAGTGGTTGCAAACCAGCTTTTGAACGTGTCATAACAGTACATGTAATTTCATCTACATTCCCACCTTCAAAGATCTTTTTGGTAGATTCAACACACAGTTCATTTAGTACTGGGAGGTCTCTTCCTAAAATCATGTCTGTAGGCAAGTTAGTGACAACTGCAACATTCATTAAATACATTTGATCTTGAATGCCCACAAGTACCTCTGCTTTCGGATACCTCTTTATATCCCCATGAATACATTGTACTTCCGTGGTGTTAGTATAGTCAACATTAAAGACATGACATGATTTGATCAGGGAAATCGAACTTCCTGTATCAAGCAGTGCTTTCAATTCAAAACCATTCACAGTAATGTCCAACAAATCAACATTTTGTCCCACATCAAAGTCACTGTTAGCATCCCCCTCTCTGGGTGCATAGCAAAACCCTGTCAGCTTCGATTTCCGGGCTGGGCACACAGATGCTTTGTGTCCCTTTTGCTGACATGCATAACAGATCAGTGTATGTGAACGTTCAGTCTCAAGTTCATGCGAGTGCTGATTGTCAGTGTTGTGAAATGTGTGTCGTGCTCTACCTTTCGAAGGTTGCGTGCGCAGGCCGGGGCGATGAGCGTTCATGTACTGTTGGGCCAACTTTGCTGCTGTCAGTCCCGAGTTCGGCTCATGTTCTTTAACCCACGTTCTGGCGTCTGGTTGCATGACCCTCAGCAGTTGCTCCATGATGATCTGCTCACCGATCTCCTCCTTTGTATTTTGATCTGGTCTCACCCAGCGCTGATACAGATGTCTCAGGCGATGATACGTCTCCGTTGGCGACTCCCCTTCAGGTAGTGTAGCAGCCCTGAAGCGTTGCCGGTAGGTCTCTGCAGAGATGTCATACTTCTGCAGAAGAGAGTCTTTTAGTTGAACGTAATCATCTGCACTGACCTCATCCATCGCTAGGTATGCCTCCAGCGCTCGACCAGTCAACATTGGCACCAGCCGACAGCTCCACTCCTCCCGAGGCCACTGCCACGTTCGGGCCAGACGTTCAAATCGTCGCAGGTAGCTTTCGATGTCATCTCCCGGCTGTAAGGGTGGCATCGGTGTCTCCGGGCGACGTGTCTGTGCGGCTCGTCGGTCGGTTGACTGTACAGGTGGTGGTGGGGTAGGTGGGGGTGATGTCTCCACTGTGGATACTCTACTGGGCGATGGCGTTGTCAGCTCCGTCGGCCGTATCGACTCACGGAGTCCCCGCAGCTCACGAAGAAACAGCTCCTCTCTGGTTTGCTGCGCCTTGAGGAAATCCCTCATCATACTCGCCATGCCCTCACTGGACTGCGTAGAAGGCTCACTGGTGCTGGGACGCTCCGTAGCTGTCTCTTCTCCACCAGACGACAGTCTACGCCAAGCTGCGTCCTTCACAGCAGATCGTAAACCCAGCTTCCTCCTCCTCATTCTCTTCCGGGTGGCCGCCACTTCTGACACCAACTGTGATGTAGTGAACCCAGAGTGGGCCCACTAGGAGGCGTGGGAGGCCTTAATATCACAATAAACCCAAAACAAAAAAAACCCAATGGCAAAAAATCCAAAAACACAATGGCCTGACCCGGAAGTGTAAAAAGGTGGTATTTATTTACAACGATGTGGAGGATATGTCCAGTGCAAAATATATACAGTGTCCATAAAAAAAATCCAAAAAAAAAATATATATACAAAAATACAAAGTACCAAATCAACAAATTAAATATAAAGACTAATATATTTAACACAAAAACAAAAACCAAAGAAGAAAAAAAAAACAATCAAACGTAACCACTGTATACTAGTATCTACTCACTCAGAGAATTTGCTCACGGCTCTGCCACAGCACGCTCGCTAGCCAGGTAAACTGACCCTGAGCTGGAGTCTGGCGTCCTTCTTTATACTCCAGACTCCGCCATCGATTGGCGTAAGCCATTCAGGTATGTACCTAAATTTATCTCTTTTTTTATCTTTGCCTTAAATGGCATTTCTTTAAACATAAAACATTGTCTGCTTAACAGACCAATAACACATAAGACAATAACCACATACAACCCTTTACAACTCTCCTCCTGTAAAACAGGACAAACAACAACGCTGGTTGTACCCACATAAACACAAATGGTACGGTCGGACTTTCAGCGCGCGAACTCCCAAGGCGCGGCTTCTGATGTCATAAGCGCGCGCCCTTCCTTCACTCAGGTTTGCCGGTCTCGCGCTGAAGTCCGAACCCCCCTTACAAACCGACAACAAACAGACAAACGAAAACACGCAGACAATGGGTGTGTGTAAGTATGCTCCATGTGAGATTATAGGGGGGAGATGAAACTGTGGAGGAATGACAGAATGCCGGTGACATGACGCGTGCACTCATCAAAAATCACCGCTGACGGAGGAGGAAGAGATGAAGGTAAGTGCAGAGTGTGTGTGTGTGTGTGTGTGTATATATGTGTGTGTGTGTGTGTATATTGGTGCGGCCGTCAGAGACGGAGGGGAGAAGTCTCACTTCTCCACACTGTGTTGCTATTTTATCTTTTCTTTCTATCTCTCTATTTGTATCTCTTGCTTATGATGTTGTAAGGCACTTTGGTCTGTCTTGTGGCATTTTTAAATGTGCTATATAAATAAAGTAAACTTGAATCTTGTCTTCTAAAAATATTGGACCTACAGTGGGTACGGAAAGTATTCAGATCCCCTTACATTTTTTACTCTTTGTAATATTGCAGCCATTTGCTAAAATCATTTTAAGTTCATTTTTTCCTTATTAATGTACACAGCAGCACAAATTGACAGAAAAACACAGAATTGTTGACAATTTTGCAGAGTTATTACAAACGTCCCAATCACATGGTCCCAAGTACTCAGCCCCTTTGTTCAGTATTTAGAAGAAGCACACTTTGGATCAAATACAGCCATACTGTAAGTCTTTTTGAGAAAGATGCAACAAGTTTCTCATACCTGGATTCGAGGATCCTCTGCCATTCCTCCTTGCAGATCCTCTCAAGTGTTGTCAGGTTGGATGGTAAATGTTGGTGGAAAGACATTTTAGGTCTCTCCAGAGATGCTCAATTGGGTTTAAGTCAGGGCTCTGGCTGGGCCATTCAAGAACAGGTGATGAGCCTGTAACATATAGAGAAATTAGTCTGTAAAATAACAAAAAATGTACTGGCAGTTTTATATGAGGTTTTTATACTGTAATATGCAACACCAAACCAGACAATATTTCACTATTAAAATGTTAATAAAAGTCACTTTTTCAAACTTTTCTAGGTTAAAAGTTGTTGGAAAAGATAAAAAAAAAAAAAAAAAAATCAAATCACAAAGGCAATGCAGTGGATAGCATGTTCGCCTCACAGCAAGAAGGTCACTGGTTCGAGCCTTGGCTGGGTCAGTTGGCATGTCTGTGTGGAGTTTGCATGTTCTCCCCGTGTTGGCGTGGGTTTCCTCCGGGTGCTCCGGTTTCCCCCACAGTCCAAACACATGCGCTATAGGTGAATTGAATAAACTACATTTGCAGTAGTGTATGAGTGTGTGTGTGAAGTGTGTATGGCTGTTTCAGAGTACTGGGTTGCAGCTGGAAGGGCATCCGCTGCGTAAAACATATTCTGGAATAGTTGGGGGTTCATTCTGCTGTGGCGACCTCTGAAATAGAGAAATAAAGCCGAAGGAAAATAAATGAATCAATGATAAATTTTAAAAAGCATGGTTGTTGTATTTAACCATGGTAACCCCAAATCAATCATGATTATAAACAAACCTTAACTGTGGAATTTTATAGTAATTAAGTAATCACTGTGCCAAAAGTTGCAAAAAAGTGACTATACTTTCATTATAATAAACCATTATTATTATTTGTATGAGTATTTAATGAGCAAATAAATACAAATAAAAAGTCGCACCTTTATTTTTCCAATAGCTGACTACACTGCAAAAAATGCTTTTCTCTTGGATTTTTCTGTCTTGTTTCTAGTTCAAATATCTAAAATTCTTAAATCAAGAAGCGTTTTCTAGACAAGCAAAGCATACTGAAATATATATATAAATATAGAACTTTTCCTTAAAACAAGCAAAATAATCTTGTCAAAAGGAAAAAAATATTAATTCATAGAACTCACTTAATTTTGGCATATTATGAGCTCTATTAAACAGACCATCTGCAGTGCGAGGATAAAGAACGAGCCTCCTCCACTTTTACGATTCTCTTTACTCCATTACTTCTGTGGAAAAGGAAACGGTGTTGTACACTCCACTGAAGACATCCATCAGTCTACATATTTCATTTCATTTATTAAGCGCAAAGATTTGTTTCAAAACTATTTCTAAATTTAGTTCTAATTTCCAGCTAGCGAATAAATGAACAATAATAATGATGTGTTGTTGTAAAACTAATATCCAAACACACAGCCTATTCTTCTGCCCCATATGGTGATGCAGACGTCTCCAAAACCCGACAGGTGGGCAAATCTAAACTTGTGTTTACTAAAACAAATATAAATATGGATATAATAAATAATACTGCTAATAATAACAACATTATAAAAAAGCAAGTTGTTATGAATAAACTGAAAAAGGCCCCCCAAGATGAAGAAGGCATGGAAGTATGGTTTTTATATTTATGTAGGCTAGAAAATAATATGTTTTGTAATATTTTAATCCTTTATATTTATATCCTATATATATCTATCCTTATTATATCCTATATATATATATATATATATATATATATATATATATATATATATATATATATCCTCAATATTTTAATTCTTTTTCATATGTAAAGATATTTGCGTATTGCTCTACATCAGGGGTCAACACACCTGTTCCTGGAGGGCCGGTGTCCTGCAGATTTTGGCTCCAACCTTAATCAAACACACCTGAACAAGCTAATCAAGGTCTTACTAGGTATCCTTGAAACATCCAGGCAGGTGTGTTGAGGCAAGTTGGAGCTAAATCCTGCAGGGACACCGGCCCTCCAGGACTGAGATTGGTGACCACTGCTCTACATCTTGTGTGTATTAAGCAGTGTGTAAGCGAGGCGCACAACTAACGTGCTCTGCGCTAGACTTTAGACCGGCTTTATTCTGGTCTATAGAACAGTCTATTATAGTTTCTCAAAATATTAATGCTCTAGCAATGCGCCTCAACACGCCCCCCTTTTTAGATCAGAACGCCTATGGGCGCACATATGAGCGCAAATGCATTTGCTATTTAAACAGCGTGGCGCAAAACGTCAAAACGACTACCAAGCTGAAACTAGCAAACAATTGCGTCGTGCCTTGCGCCACATTGCGCCGGGTGTATGATAGTGCCCAATATATTTCGCTTGTCTAGAAAATAAAGCATTTTTTCTTTAATGACATCTAGGAAAAATAACAAATGTTAAGTATTATGTTCAGCACTGTCATCATGGTGTTGTTTTTATTATCTTAAATGCATGAAGAAAAAAAAAAAGAACTGACGTCAGTACAGGAAAAGATTTCCATAAAAAAATAACACCAAGGGAGGATTTTTGAGATGGGATGATCCTAAAAACCTGCGGCGAGAAGCAGGACAGAGAGGATTGTGGGTGTTTGAGTTGGAGACGTGCAGTCTGACAGGTGTGTTTGTACCTGGTCCGACTCTAGAGGATATTATTTCAACTTTCTCCTCTCAAGTGGCTCTTTTGCCATGTCACTGCGGTTCCTACTCTTACAGTCTATAAAAGAGTAATGAGAACTCTTTACCTTCGGGAACGCACTGCAAGCAGAAACTATCCGGGGGTGATTTAATTTCATAGAGTCCCTCCAGACCTGTGCTGTGACAAGGTGTGCAATAGGTCTATATTGGTTGATGAGCTGTTTAAAAACATTACATGCCTATTTTTTTAGTTTTTATGATTGCAAATTATTACATTACATTTTATTATGCATGCATGATGTGGTCAAAAACTATTTGTTAATACACTTTGAGAGCAATTAATTATTTAACTTAAAAGGTGAGTAAACCCACCGAGTTAAAAGGGAAAGTTCACCCTGAAGTTAAAATTTGCTCACCATTTACTCACACTCAAGTGTTTCCAAAGCCTTATGCATTTCTTTATTCTGTTGAGCACAAAAGACAATGTTTTAAGAGGATAAAGCTGCAACTTTAAAAGTAGAAAAATTAATACTATGCAAATTAATGGTTTTCAGCATTCTTCAAAGTATCTTCTTTTGTCTTCAACAGAATAAAGAAACTCATGAATGTTTTAAACAAGTAAAATCCAAGTAAATGATTACAGAATTTCCATTTTTGGGTGAACTATCAACTTTAATAGTCGACATTACTCAAAAAAAAGTTAACTTAATTTGTATAATTATGTACATGTACTTAATTTAAACTTTTTTTTAAAGTAAGGTCAACTAATCACTTACTGTAAGTGTGTGGTGATCTATGGACCCTCTTTGAGATCATTCATTTTCCTTTGGCTTAGTCCTATTATTCATCAGGGGTCACCACAGAGGAATGAACCACCAACTATTCCAGCATATGTTTTACACAGCGGATGCCCTTCCTGCTGCAACCCAGTACTGGGAAGCACCCATGCACATTAATTCACACTACGGCCAATTTAGTTTATTCAATTCACCTAGAGTGCATGTGTTTGGACTGTGGGGGAAACCGGAGCACCCAAAGGGATACCATAGAAATGCCAACTGGCCCAGCCGGGACTCGAACCAGCAACCTTCTTGCTGTGAGGCAACACTGCTAACCACTAAGCCACCATGTCACCCCCCTTTCAAATATCTTCGGGTTTTGAGGGAAGGATGGATGGTGAGATTGACAGGCAGATTGGTGCAGCGGCAGCAGATTGGTGCAAAGCTCTTGGTCAATCTACGTTCCTACTCTGAGCTTTGGGTCATGACCGAAAGGACAAGATCTCAGATCCAAGCGGCCGAAATTAGTTTCCTTTACAGGGTGGCAGGGTGAAGAGCTCTGTCACCCGGAAGGAGCTCGGAGTAGAGCCACTGCTCCTCCACATCGAGAGAAGTCAGCTGAGGTGGATCAGACATCTGTTTCGGATGCCTGCTGGATGCCTACCTAGAGAGGTGTTCCAGGGATGTCCCACCGGGAGGAGGCCTCGGGGAAGAAGGCCTCTCGGCTGGTCTGGGAACGCCTCGGGATCCCCCCAGAGGAGCTGAAGGAAGTGTCTGGGGAGAGGGAGGTCTGGGGTTCTCTCCTAAGACTGCTGCCCCTGCGACCCGGCCCCGGAAAAGCAAATGAATGCAAAGGATGAATGACTGAATTTTGCATTAGCACAGTAATATTTAGTTTTTGAGTGAATTTTCCCTTTGAATCTTTTGAAATGTGCATGAGCCATGCGACCAAAACATGATTGTGAAAGAGGAAAGAAATGCATAAGATACCAAACACTAATTAAATTAACTTGAATGTCGTTTTGCATTCTAGCTGAATGAGCAAGACATGAAAATTCCCTTTGTCGTTTATGTTGGTATGAAAAACACTGATATGCTGTTTCGGGCAGATGAACACGAGCAAAATTCGATAAACATTGATAACTTATCAACCTTATATAGATTACCTAACATTGTTTCTCACAAAGCAGTGTCTGTCAGGGTGCGAAACATGAAACATTGGTCGGTAACTTTTTCAGTAATGTTAGTTTGTGTAATAAATGCTTCAGTGAATAAAATGTGTGTATTTATTTAAATAATATCTCATTTATCATTTAAACGTAGTCAAATTTTCAGTGTTTTGAAGGATATATAGTGTATTCTGACCTACTCTGATTGGCTGTTTCAGAGGTTACTAGCTCAACCACTACAAACCATTTCACTTTACTTTTAGGCTTTGATGTAATGATCCAGCCCACAGTCAGGTGCATCATGGGGAACTGGTTATTTTATGTGTTATATTAGTTAAACACATGGGGGTTTTTTGGTTGTAAACTTTATGTTTGTTTATGTTTAAATTGGCTTCTGTGTTTTAAGTCCAATATATATATATATATATATATATATATATATATATATATATATATATATATATTTTTTTTTTTTTTTTTTTTTTTTTTTGGTTTCTAAAATCATCAACGATGGTGGTGTGTAGAAAAAGCACCGCAGCTGTCCTCTGTAGGATTGTTCATGTTTAAAGCTTAGAATAAAAAGGTTAATTGACAGTGTTGTTTCTCACCTGCTTCTTCTGCCAGATTGCTGTTAACAGAGACACTCAGGGTCGTGCGGTGTATAAGACATGAGTGTTCTTCTCGCGAACACACTAGTAAACAAAGTTATGTGCCGTAAATGCTGGCACCCTGCTAGCCGTTTTAGATTAATTAAACAGTTTAGGTAGGTTATATTAGCAGCAGTTATTACAATATGTTGAAACAAACATCTATTTTACGAGAGAGATGTCTTGGGAACACATACCATGGCTCTAAAACTGCGGGTTTCAGACTGTTTTCCCGCATAAACTGACTGGCGCGATTATGCGTTGACAATGGTATGAACCGTTATAGGGGTGGTCAAATGTATATAATCTGTTATTTTAATTAATCGTTTTATTATTAAATATACATTATATTAAACCATTTTTCAGTATTTAGAAGGTTTACCCGTCATACATGTTGTCTTGACATCCTCCCTTCAGGGGGGGATCAAGCAATAATTATGTGAGGTCAAACTCCCCCAAACACCCCTGTAATTCGCACCCTGGTGTCTGTGGTTTACTTTTTTTATTATTATTAATTTCAAGAAACTGTATAATTCATTCTTTCCTTTTCTTTTCGGTGTAGTCTCCTTATTAATCCAGGGTCGCCACAGCGAAATGAACTGGCAACTTATCGAGCACGTTTTAGGCAGCGGATGCCCTTCCAGCCGCAACCCATCTCTGGGAAAGAAACTGTTCTTTTACACAATCACATTAGATACACAAGATAAAGAGCAAAACCAAAATAAAATACATAAAGAAAAAGTTAAAAGTAATACTGCAATAAAAAAGAGATAAATATTCAAGTAGCATGAAAGATCTCGTCACATTTGCTCAAGAAAGAAGCTCTGTGGTTTAAAAAATGGTCACTAAACTAATTCAGGTGACATCATCCAGAAGAGGTGTTCCAATCATTCTACGGTATTCTAATCAAGAATTCCATTTAGCTATTTAAAGGCTTGTTCTAAAGCTGATTGACATTAGATGCACTTGATGCTTTTGAAGCATTTCATTTTGTATTTGAATTCACAAAGCTCGATCTGTATCACCATAATTCGTTGATATTCAGGCCCGTAGCCAGCCTGGTGAAGGGATGGTTCTTTTTTTTTCTTAGAAAGTGGACCTCTTTGCAGTTATTCGCTTCATTTTCTATTTAATTATGATGTTTAAATAATGCAGAGACATTTTAAGCACTATAAGCTGGATTAACTTGTCAGATGGTCATCATAATCACACTTTTTGATGTACTAAAACATTTTTCCTAATAATTTAGATTAAAGAAATATGAAAAGAAAAAATATTAATAAAATACTAATTTATTGCATCATATATCATTATAAAAAAAAATCAGTTTTAAATGAAAAACTGAAGCCTATTGTCATTTATTAGGCAAATAAGAAGCTCAGCAGCACATTTAACTTTCCTCAGTCCGAATTTGGCCATTTAAATATTGAACATTCATTTTCTTTTCGGCTAAGTCCCTTCATTAATCTGTGGTCGCCACAGCGGAATGAACCGCCAACTTATCCAGCATATGCTTTTTAACGCAGCGGATGCCATTCCAGCCGCAACCCAATACTGGGAAACACCCATACACTCTTACATTCCACACATACACTACAGACAATTTACCATACCAAATTCACCTATAGCGCATGTCTTTGGACAGTGGGGGAAATCGGATGCAACCCACATAAACACGGGGAGAACATGCAAACTCCACACTGAAATGCCAACTGACCCAGCTGGGGCTCGAACCAGCAACCTTCTTGCTGTGAAGCGGTTGTGCTACGCACTGCGCCACTGTGACACCTTGAATATTGAACAATTAAAACATAATAGTAATAATAATGATAATGATAATAATAATAATAATAATAATAATAATAATAATATAGAGCTAGCTATTTTCCTAGCCTCTTTTATAAAATAAGTACATTTGAAAACTCATGGAAAACAACAATAGCCAAACTATTATTATAATAAACTTTAATATGGTCCAATTTGCTTCATCACACCTTTTTATTGGTCATATTTTTTCTTTCAAGAGTAAGGTCCAAGATTTAGAATAAAAGTTTATTGTAAAGTGCAGTATAGGTCAGTGAAAGATGACTTCACTTATGTCAGATTTCACTTGGTCTTAAAGCCTTTGATGGGTTATTTTTATAATTTATGGTGGCTTAGCAGTCAAAATAGGACAAATGAGCTCATGTACAGTAAGAGGCAAATTCTGGACCTTTGTCAGTGTTGTTTGGGGGGAAGGGGGCTTTCAAACCACCCAACCCACCCCCCTGGCAACGGGCCTGATATTATTCATAGACAGGAACAGTCGATTTGACAAGAGAAGACGTCATGTAAGATTACGAGGAGGAAGAGAAGGATCAGCTTTCCTTTTAACGTCTTAGCGTAATTCCCCTCTTTTATTTAGCTCTTTTGACTTCCTCTAATATTACCACACCATTTATAGCAGGAAGAGTTTTTGGTTTTGAGAACCTACAGTAAATTAGTTCTTGCTTCACAAAAAATAGTTGAAATTTCCATGCATGCATGTGACTTTTAAAAGCCTCCATCTCTCTGTGTGCACTGCAGCAAAGGTTAAGCTGAAATCCGCAATAGCCCTACTTCTTATCTTGCATTTACCTAACAGACACGCTGTCCAACATCCATGCAAAGCAGCTATTTATAGCTGAAAGCGAAATTAATGCATTTATTAATTACTTTTCCAAATATTTCCCAAATAGAGTTTAACAGAGAAGGGAATTTTTCACAGAATTTTATATTTCTTTTAAAGTTTTATTTCTTTTTATTTCATTTTTGACTGAAGAGTGTATTCTCTAATGCTAAAAGTACTTTACAACAAGCATAAAAAGCCATAGCACAACAAGTTAAAACAATTAATAAAACGTTGCCAAACAAGATTTTAAATGCATGTAAGGAGTTGCAGGTACAAGTGTAACCCCGCCGGTCCTACGCCACCCAACCCGCTCCGAGCTGGTATCAGACCGGCGACCTTCCGCATGGGAGTCGGGTGCTCTACCAAGGAGGCTAAAGACCATGGCCTCTAGCATCTGTCGCTAGAGCACCGTTAGAGATCAGAGGAGTGAGGTTTACCTGCACAGCACTTACTAGCTGGCCTCCGTTACACTCACCCCCCTAAACCTCACTCCCATCCGGGTCACGGCACCAATGTAACCCCGCCGGTCCTACGCCACCCTACCCGCTCCGAGCTGGTATCAAACCGGCGACCTTCCGCATGGGAGTCGGGTGCTCTACCAAGGAGGCTAAAGACCATGGCCTCTAGCATCTGTCGCTAGAGCACCGTTAGAGATCAGAGTAGTGAGGTTTACCTGCACAGCACTTACTAGCTGGCCTCCGTTACACAAGCACATCGTGAGTATAAAATAACATGATAAGAAAAATAGCCAAAAGAATGCCTGCTTAAAACGATAGGTCTTGAGACGAGATTTAAAAGTGTGAAGACTATCACTGCTCCTTAGATCCAGGGGAAGCGAGTACAATCGCCATGGAGCCATAAAGCTAAAAGATCTGTCTCCCATTGTGCTTAATCGAGTGTGAGGTGGCACCAGGGAGAAAGAGTTAGCTGATCTAAGAGTGCAAGAAGAGGTATAAATATGGAGAAGTTCGGTGAGATATTGAGGAGCAAGATTATGAAGTGCCTTGAAAGTTAGAAGTGATATTTTAAAATCAATACGAAACTACCGGAAGCCAGTGAAGCTGATAAAGGAGTGGTGTGACGTGCTCGTGAGATGAAGTCCTAGTGATGACACAAGCTGCATGGTTCTGAACCATTTGGAGTTAATGGAGAAGTTTAGAAGGAAGCCCTGAGAGAAATGCATTGCAGTTGTCAAGACTTGAAGTAACTAATGCATGGATGAGAATTGCTGTGTTATTGGTTGTGAGAGATGGGCGGAGACGAGTGATATTACGCAGGTGGAAATATGCAGTACGTGTAATATTATTGATGTGATATTCAAATGAGAGCGAGCTATCCAGATGACACCCAAACTCTTGACCTGCACAGAGGGAAGAATTGTGCTATTGTCAATGTCTATTGTAAAATTATCAGCTTTATCCAAAACACTTTTAGTCCCGATGAGAAGGGCTTCAATTTTAATGTAGTAATTCAATTCAATTCATTTCACCTTTATTTGTATAGCGCTTCTACAATGTAGATTGTGTCAAAGCAGCTTGACATAGAAGATCATAGTAAATTGAAACGGTGTCAGTTTAGTTTTCAGAGTTTAAGTTCAGTTCAGTGTGGTCTAATATTCACTGCTGATAGTCCAAACACTGAAGAGCAAATCCATCGATGCGCAGCTCTACAGGTCCCGAACCATGCAAGCCAGTGGCGACAGCGGCGAGGAAAAAAACTTTACCAATTGGCGAAAGTGAAGAACTGCAGAGCTGCAGTCTAGGCGCCGGAGGCTGGAGGAGCTGAACGTCACCAAGACTCATCTGTCCCTGGATCGTCACAGGAATCAGTCTCATGCTCTCTACTCCTCCATGACCACCACAGCAGCTGCTCAGTATACGGCCTGGTCCAGGATTATGGAAACCTTGGGATCATCTCGTTGCTGGTCTTGGATCGCATCAGTGGCGCTGCATAGTCTCTGAGGGCCTCGGGATGAGTTGCCCCTGGTGGAAATAGAGAATAAATTAGCTGCTGTTCATTGTGTATATAAACGAATTGCAAAAACCTGCGTGGGGCACATTCATGCATCATACCGTTATGTGATGCACTGAGTGTATGCTTTACTAAAGAGATAGGTTTTTGATCTAGTTTTGAACTGCGAGAGTGTGTTTGAGCCTCGGACGTTATCAGGAAGGCTTTTCCAGAGTTTAGGAGCTATAAATAAGAAGACTCGACCTCCTTTACTTAACTTTGCTGTTCGAGGTACTACAAGAAGCCTTGAGTTTTGAGATCTTAAAGAGCGAGTTGGATTGTAGCGAGACAGAAGGTTGGTTAGATAAACAGGAGCTAAATTATATAAAGCTTTATATTTAAAATTTTGTATTTTAAAATCAATACGAAACTTAACAGGCAGCCAGTGTAAGGAGGATAAAATTAGGGTGATGTGATCATATTTTCTAGACCTGGTAACAACTCTGGCAGCTGCATTTTGTACTAGCTGAAGTTTATAAATAGAGGATGCTGGGCAGTCAGCAAACAGTGCATTACAGTAATCCAGCCTTGAAGTCATAAAAGCATGGACTAGCTTTTCTGCGTCTGAGATGGATAGCATACTTCGTAACTTAGCGATATTTCTCAGATGAAAGAAAGCAGTTTCTGTGACATGGGATATATGATGTTCAAAAGTTAAATTGTCGTCTAATATGACACCCAGATCTTTTATAGTAGAACTGCAGGTCGAGTTGTGAGATCTGCTGTGTACAGGATTTAGGCCCAATAAGTAATAATTCTGTTTTGTCTGAGTTTAAGAGAAGATAATTGTTGGTCATCCAGTTTTTAACATCTTTAATACACTCAGTTAGCTTAGACAATTCAGATGTCTCATCAGGTTTAGATGAAATATATAATAGAGTATCATCTGCATAGCAGTGAAAGCTGATCCCATGTCTTCTAATAATGTCTCCCAGGGGTAGCATGTATATTGTAAACAGCAAAGAGCCTAAAACTGATCCTTGAGACACCCTATACTTTACTGGGCTGACTTGTGAAGGCTGTCCATTAATATTCACAAACTGGTAACGGTCAGCTAAGTATGACTTAAACCACTGTAGATCCTGTCCCTGGACACCTGTAGAATTTAAGCGATTTATGAGGATATTGTGGTTGATGGTGTCAAATGTGGCACTAAGATCGAGTAAAACTAATAACGAGATGCATCATTGGTCAGCAGCTAAGAGTAAATTGTTGGTTATTTTCACTATTCAATAACAATATATAATATTGAAATAATATAATAATAATATAATAATAATAATACTGAAATGGTTACGGCATTTTAAAATGACCAAAACAACATTTCAGATGCTTTACAATGTGCTCCGCCTGCTGGTTTGTCCATTCACACATATTTTGATCATCACATGATCTTTTACAGATGAAGTCAGAATTATTAGCCCCCCTGAATTATTATTCCCCCTGTTTATTTTTGTCCCCAATTTCTGTTTAACGGAGAGCAGATTTTTTTAACACATTTCAAATCATAATAGTTTTAATAACTCATTTCTAATAACTGATTTATTTTATCTTTGCCATGATGAAATTAAATAATATTTGACTAGATTCTTTTCAAGACACTTCTATACAGCTTAAAGTGACATTTAAAGGCTTAACTAGGTTAATTAGGGTATCTAAGCAGGATAGGGTAATTAGGCAAGATATTATATAACAATGGTTTGTTCTGTAGACTATCGAGAACAAACATAGCTTAAAGGGGCTAATAATTTTGACCTTAAAATGGTTTTTAAGAAATTAAAAACTGCTTTTATTCTAGCTAAAATAAAACAAATAAGACTTTCTCCAGAAGAAAAAAATATTATCAGACATACTGTGAAAATGTCCTTTCTCTGTTAAACATAATTTGGAAAATATAAAAATAAATAAATAAAATTCAAAGGGGGGCTAATAATTCTGACTTCAACTGTATAACAAAATCACATGAGTTTTTTAATGCTCATACTGGAATTTGTTCAGTAAAAGCGTTTCCATTGTAGTTTATGCGCAGTTTTTCTTATCGAATAAAAAGTTTATGCTACTCAGTTATGCGCATACGTTTTTATGCACATTTTCAAAACTTATGTGCATCTTGGCGTTTCCATCAACTCTTTTTTTTATGCGCATATCCAAAATGCACATAAAAATAGATGTATGGAAACATATCAACAGATGGTTAGGACATAAAAACTAGCTTTGATTGTATGTCGCAGCGCTTGTAGTTGAGACGCGGTGTTATGTGAATAATATGTGAAAAATAATTATGATAGTATCCATTTGCCTACACTTTCACAGTTGGATTGCAAATGAAACTTACAGGTCTTGTGGAGGACATTTTTAGATGTTAGCTTCACTTTTGTTTGCAGTATTTCTTGACTGTTTGATGCATGCAGCTTCATTTCTGCTGCTGCATTGTGGGATGTCACAGCACCACAGGAAACGCTCATTCTGAGAAAGCGTGTAAAAACATGCATGTGGCCGCTGTCACAACGCTGCAAAAATCATTCTTACACCCTAAAGGCTTCCTGTCATGCATGTTGACCTACAGACTCTCAGAGCAGGGCTGTGTGACACTGAAGAAAAATGTGCCAAATGCAACACGAAAGCATTATGGGCGGCACGGTGGCTCAGTTGTTAGCACTGTCGCCTTACAGCAGGAAGGTCACTGGTACGAGTTCCAGCTGGACCAGTTGGCATTTCTGTATGAAGTGTTGGCGTGGGTTTCCTCTGGGTGCTCCGGATGAAAATAGTCATGGTCCCATAGTGGATCATTTTGTTCAGTGGTGTGGGGAGTCAAATCTAAAACTTAATGCAACAAAAACTAAGGACATGATTATTGATTTTAGAAGGAATCATACAGCAGGTGAGGTGACCAATATCAGGGGTCAAAAAGTAAAATGTTTGGAGAACTACAAATATTTGGGTACCATTATTGGCCGTTTTTTTTAAACTTTGAGGCAAACTGTGATGCTGTGTGCAAGAAGGAGCATCAGCGCTTTTATTGTCTCAGGAAACTATCACGTTTTCACATTGGCCCCAACATGCTTACTCTTTTCTATCGCGCTTTTATTGAGTATTTTATTGGGAACAAATTTTTCCCTAAAAGGTCCATATTAATACCTCAAGGGTACATATTAGTACCTAAAATGTACAAAAGTGTTTCTCTTAAAATTTTTAGGTACTAATATTTATTAATTAATATTGCTACAGTATTTAAACAAATAGTTACACTGTAACTACATCACCTTAAAAGTGTAAGCAGACAAGTTACGTAAATGGCACCTAGGTTAGCCCTTTTTTCAGATTTAATATGAGTCTTTTGTGTCTCCAGAATGTGTCTGTAAAGTTTCAGCTCAAAACACCCATCAGATTTTTTATTATACCTTTTATTAAATTCCAATTTATACATTTTTGCACCAGGAGGCGGTTTTGGTGTACTGCTCCTTTAAGGTTAGTTCTCCCCGCCCACCGTTTCTACGTGCCTTTCAGCGTGCCTTAATCTCCTCCCTGTAGGCAGATTCAGACAACAGACAGACATAAAGGAAGCAGATCTCACGTATCGTTTGTGAGAAATACTACAGTAAGAACTTTACCAATGAGTATTGGTTGTAGAGTTGCTATGATGAGTCACACAATATCGTTACAAAGTTCACGCACACACACAGATATACACACAGACACAGCGAGGACACGACACGCACACACACAGATACACACAGACACAGTGCGGACACGACACGCACACACACAGAGCTGACACGACATGCAGAGACAGACAGCGCACATTTAGCTTTAGCTTTGCATACACACTCATACACTACAGACAATTTAGCTTACCCAATTCACCTGTACCCCAGGTCTTTGGACTGTGGGGGAAACCGGAGCACCCGGAGGCGAACGCAGGGAGAACATGGAAACTCCACATAGAAATGTCAACTGACCCAGCCGAGGCTCGAACCAGCGACCTTCTTGCTGTGAGGCGACAGCACTACCTACTGCGCCACTGCGTCGCCCTTAATCTAATCAGCAATATATAATTTTAAAGTTACAACAATGCATTAAGCTATGTAGTGGTAACAGACCTCTTGAGTTATTTTTTAGAGTGTGATTGTAAGAACGTGTCTAGTGCAGGGGTGTCCAAACTCAGTCTTGGAGAGCTGGTGTCCTGCATAGTTTAGCTCCAACTTCCTTCAACACACCTGACTGGAAGTTTCTATACCTAAGAGCTTGATCAGCTGGTTCAGGTGTGCTTAATTGGGATTGAAACTAAAATATGCAGGACACCAGCCCTCCAGGACTGAGTTTGGACACCCCTGGTCTAATGCAAATGTGAAAAATTGTGCAAGTGTCCGTTAAAGTGTCAGAGAGTGCTTTCTAGAGGGTTTGTCAGGCCCACTCACATGTGGATTGCATATAAAGTAAAAAAAAAATAGTTTTATCAAGCTGTAACCCTCAAGGTTTCTACTTTTTCTGTCTTATTGATTTCTTAACATGATTTTATTGCTCAGTCATATTTCAGCACTCATGCTAAAACTGTTAGATTATTGTCCAGAAACCCAACATGTTCACCATGTTGACATGTAACTACATGTTTCCTGATGTACTGAGAGTTTTTCAGATGGTGTGCTATAGTTGCAGGCACAAATAGTCTATGAGTGTGTGTGTGAATGAGTGTGCATGGATGTTCCCCAGTACTGGGTTGCAGCTGGAAAGGCATCCGCTGTGTAAAACATATGCTGGATAAATTGGCGGTTCATTCCGCTATGGCAAACCCTGACGAATAAACAGACTTCGCTGAAGAAAAATGAATGAATGCATAAAATCAATTGTGAATTATTGAACTTACACGGTTAATTAAACTTATTTAATAGCAGAATTCTTGCAGAAACACTACATTAAATGTAAAAAAAAAATCCACCAATTATAAATCAAAGGTGTGAAAAACATTCTTTAGCTCCACCCACTCCAATTAAGCGTATTAAATTATTAGTCACTTCAAACCAACATGTTTAGATAAACAGTTTTATATTTGTCCATTGATTTAAATTAATCTTTTTTTTATTTCGACAACATTTTTGTACAAAAAAAATCAAAAAGTCACGTCTTTATGTTACTTTAACTTATTTAAATAGACTTAATCAGGTTTCAACTTTTAAAAAGGTTTTAAAAAGTTATACAAATATTAGTTTGAGTTTTAAGTCGGTTTCATCGATGCAAGTTCAAGTGACTTGTAAAGTCAACTTAAATATTTAAGGCAGCAACAAATGTTTATAGTGTTATTAATTAATAATATAAATAATTATATATCTGCGCAACCTACCCCACACTTTTTTATTAATTTAAAACTTCATTCATTCATTTTCCTTCGGCTTAGTCTCTATTATCCAGCATATGTTTTACATAGCGGATGCCCTTCCAGCTGCAACCTAGTACTGGGAAACACCCACACCCACACACACACTATGGTCAATTTAGCGTATTCAATTAACCTGTCGCACATGTGTTTGGACTGTGGGGAAACCGGAGCACCCAGAGGAAACCCACACAAACACAGGGAGAACATGCAAACTCCACACAGAAATGCCAACTGGTCTAGCCAGGACTCGAACCAGTGACCTTCTTGCTGTGAGGCGACAGTGCTAACCACTGAGCCACCATAATTAATTATTTTGCACAAACAAAATGCTATATTCTTGTGAAATGGTCAGATCCCAAATATCAGAATGCAAAAAATAAATCCTCAATTTCATCTCCAAAAGCTCTCACAACAAACACTTAAAATCATTTAATACATTGATCTAATTAATATTATTTTTAAATGCCCCGAGAACCTTTAGAAACTGTTTTGTGCCACTTAACGGGAACATTACCGCCTATTTTTGCCAGCTGGGTTGGAGCCATGATGACCTGGCAAGCTTTTAAAGTCTGAGACTGAGACCAGCAGTCAGACAGACAGGTAAATCTCCCTGCAGTGCTGTTAATTGATCCTGTTACTGTCGACAGGTATTTATAACCATAGTGCCGAATGATTTATATCCACCTCAGTATTTACATAATATAAAACGCTTCACTCTGGAATATTTATGCTTGCAACAATGTCAAAAACCTGAACATTTCTCTTTAAATAATCATAATTTAGCAATAATTTGTACGCTTTTTTTTGTTCTGGAAAAGCAGTCAAAGTGTATCGAAACAAGACACAGACGTTTTAATTCAGTTAACAGCCTTACATAAATGTTCAGTGACATTTAATGCCGTTGATTCTGGTTTATGTAATGTTGCTTCTGGCCACAGAATCCCTGAGCCACGGCTGCTCTTCACCCCAACACACCATTTCACAGTATTGAGCAAGTTTGCCCTTAGCATTAGTTGCAACACGAGGTTAGAAATGCATTTTGTGTGTGTGTGTGTGTGTGTGTTTAAAAAGTAATGGTTCAGCTGACTGTCAAACAACACAAATATTCCTTCATCCCTGGGGGGAAATTAAGCTGAAAAACAGAAGCATAACTGCACAGTGCTCACACGAAAGAATACTATAGTACTTTGTACTAAAATAGTGTGTTTTTATTATACTAAAGTACTTTAATACATCTACTGTGGTAATTCTATACTTGAAACAACTATAAAACACAAAGTGGCCAATACTGTAAGTTTTCTACAATTAAGTAAGTTGTGCCTTTCTGTGCCCTACGATCGGGTTGTCGTGGTCCTAACCTTCGACCACCACCCGTTCCACAATGCACCAGCCCCTTATGACTCCACCTATAGGTGGAGGGCCCGCAGGAGGATGGTCCCATGTCGCTTCTTTGGGCTAAGTCCGGCCAGGTTCTGTGGGAAAAAACCCGGCCACCAGGCACTTACATACGAACCCCAACCCTAGGCCTGGCTCCAGGGTGGGGCCCCGGTTGCGCCATACTGGGCGACGTCATGGTCCTCAATGTAATTAAGTTCATAAGGGTTTTTTGAACCGCACTTTGTCCGACCTGTCACCTAAGACGTTTTTTCCATTGGAGACCCTACCAGGGGCATTACCCCCTGACAACATAGCTCTTAGGATCACTCAGGCACTAAAACCAAAATGGCACTAAAATGGAGGAGGCAAAGCTCTTGATTTACCGGTCAATCTATGTTCCTACTCTCACCTATGGTCATGAGCTTTGGGTCATCACCGAAAGGACAAGATCTCAGATACAAGTGGGCGAAATGAGTTTCCTTCGCAGGGTGGCAGGGCGTACCCTTACAGATAGGGTGTGGAGCTCTGTCACCCGGGAGGAGCTCGGAGTAGAGCCACTGCTCCTCCACATCGAGAGAAGTCAGCTGAGGTGGATCGGGCATCTGTTTTGGATGCTTCCAGGATGCCTACCTAGGTAGCTGTTCCAGGCATGTCCCACCGGGAGGAGACCTCGGAAAGACCCAGGACAGGCTGGAGGGACTATGACTCTCGGCTGGCCTGGGAACGCCTCGGGATCCCCCCCTGGAGGAGCTGGACGAAGTGTCTGGGGAGAGGGAAGTCTGGAGTTCTCTTCTAAGACTGTTGTCCCTGCGACCCGGCCCCGGATAAGTGGATGAAAATGACATGAGATGACAGTATATTGTGCTAAAATAAACCACAGTTTACTGTAGTAAAAACTAAATTATACTACAGTAATTATTACAGTTTATCAGATCGAAATAGTTAATAGGCTGTATGCTGTAGCATTCATTTGCAGATTTTTGTAAATACTATATATATATATATATATATATATATATATATATATATATATATATATATATAATAAAGTGGCCAGTGAGTGTATATACTATATACACACACTTTATATATTGGTATCATTTAAAAACACTGTAGTATTTAGTATTAATTACTAAATTTTTCATGTGAATGCTGTAAAACTGACAGAAAACCAATGGAAAGTACTTTCAGTACCAAAAAATCACGTGGTAATACCACATACTATGAAAATAAATGCCTACATTTTCCATATACCATGATATTTACATGGCAGTCTTGGGTACTTCATTAAAATTGTAGTATTTGATACTACACTTACCATATGAAGCACACAGGTATTTACGTGGTGGCACCATGGTAAAAGGACACTGCAATGTCACTTGAATAATAACAAAAGCAGGCTTCGGTTAATTAAACTTAGTTTCCGTTTTAAATTCCAACAGAGTGACAAAAGAAAGCGTCATTTGTCCTTATCAGTGTTACTTCACTGAGTTGCTATACCTGTTTGAATCGTGTTTTGTACTCTCTCACCATTATATTCGCCCCGCCTTCTATTGTTGCGTCAAACAAAGCGATATAATTCGCACCAGTGATTGGACGAACGCTTCAAGCGTCACATTCACACCACTCTCTCATTGGTCGAAATCCCTGTCAATCAGATGTGCCGAAAAAAATGCTTAAAATGTACAACTCCGGCTTTCGCTAGTCACAGAAAGAGGGTTAAAGGTAGAGAAAGAGAGAGGGGGACCGGACGAGAGACGGAATGATGTGACAAAACCATGTTTTACAGATGATTGAGGGCATTTTGAGGGAGCTGTGGTGATACGGAAGCGTTATGTTTCGAAGTGGGATTGATTTTTTTGTGAATGAGGCCTCGAACATCCGATTTATTTTCATCATCTGATTATTTTGCTGACCCCAGACCTGTGTTTGTTTGTGTAAATATTCGCGAGATGAAGAGGGTGAATAGTTTCCAGAGGTAAGTACAGATGCTAACCAGCTAACGGGTCGCACTCTGTTACTAACGTTACAGTGTATTGAATTCACCTGATGTGATTGTTTTGCTTTAAGCCTTTGTTTATATGTCCACATTACTTATTCAGAAAGCAGCTTTCTATTTAGATCATGCATTTTTAGTTATGTGCTGTACTGGGACCAGAACACTACAGACACATCTTGATGTGAGGATTTTATTTCATTTTTAGTGCCAAGACTCTATTAATCTCTTCATATTATGTCTTTATGTACTCAATTCCTAATGCAGAGATCAGATCATGCTTGATTTCACTGCATTTTACATTCTGTTTAGACATCAGATCATGCATCTTTATCTAGTATATGCTGTACTGAGACCAGAACACTACAGGCACATCCTGATGTGAGGATTTTATTTCATTTTTAGTGCCAAGACTCAGTTAATCTCTTCATATCATGTCTTTATGTACTCAATTCCTGATGCAGAGATCAGATCATGTTTGATTTCACTGCAGTTTACATTCTGTTTAGACATCAGATCATGCATCTTTATCTAGTATATGCTGTACTGAGACCAGAACACTACAGACACATCCTGATGTGAGGATTTTATTTCATATTTAGAGCCAAGACTTGATTAATCTCTTCATGTAATCTCTTTATGTACTCTATTCTCAATGCAGAGATCAGATCATGCTTGATTTCACTGGATTCTGTTTAGACCTCCATGCATGGTTGTTTTGTTGTTGGTTTTTAATTTGCAATCAAATATTAAAACACTCAAGGATTGATATGTTTGTAATTGTCTTGTAGATTCATGGTTTATTGATCAGAACATAGTGTATTGAGCTGAAAGGCTGCCCTGTGGTCTGGTTACACCACTAAAGGTATTGATTGTTCAGAGATCAGGTTGTGCATGGAAATCAGTGTAAGACTCATTTACACATTATGTTGTTGTTCGTATGATTTGAATTCTTGCATCTCATTTCCAAACATCAGCACTGTCGGAATTTTTCTGCATAGGTGTAGACTGAGGGAGAGGGGAATGCAGTATGGATACGTGTGTGTGTGTGTGTTTAATGAGCATGCACCACTGCATCAGGAGCCACCATGTTTGACATCACTGCTGCATCCACTGAGGAGTTACACACACCTGTCAAAAACCAAACATCTGTACGAGTCACGTTGCAGATTTCGAGCTCAATTCTTCAGGCTAGAGTCGATTTATTAACAATGATAGAGAGAAATCTGGTTGAAGTTGCAGAAATGGCTCTGAATGAGTCACAGGGTGTTGTCTGTACACACACGCACAAACACACACACGCGTATCTGACATTTCAAAATATGATTTGATGCATGCATAAATATAAATTACTATTATTTAGCTTTACAAGCATCTAGTTGAGTTTAAGTTGATTTATTATTATGTAGAAATGCTATTAGTGTGGATTCTGGAAATATTTACATGCATTCATGTTTGTGTCAAATATTTTGATTGTGTCCTTATGATGTCAAAGTGTTATTTCAGCACAATCTATATATTATTATATATATTAATACTTATTAACAATTCCTCTTAATTTTAGTCATTTGTTTTATGCTTTTTGGTTGGTTTTGCTTATTTAAAAAAATAAACATGTATATTATTTTATTTCAGCTTTTTTTCAGATTTGTTTTTATTTAAAATGATTGTTTTTATTTTTGTACAATTTATTTTTGAAAGGATATATATATATATATATATATATATATATATATATATATATATATATATATATATATATATATATATATATATATATATATATATATATATATATATATATATATAATTATTTGATCAATTCATTTTAATTTCAGACATTTTTGTTTTTTAAAAAAATTATTTTACATTTTTATTTCAGCTTATATTTTTCAGGTTTATAGTTTTTGTATTTATTTAAAATTTTATTTGTTTACATGTTATTTTTGAAAAGATTGAAAAAAAGCTGCATATTATTTATTATTTTATCAATTCCTCTTCATTTCAGACATTTTGTTTTGCTTTTTTCAGATTTTTAAGTTTTTTTTTATTTCAGCTTAATTTTTTTCAGATTTATTATTTATTTATTTATTTTAAATTATTGTTTTTTATTTTTTACATGTTATTTTTTTACATAAAAATCATAATATTATTTATTATTTTATCGATTTTTTTTTTTTTTTTTTTTTTTTTTTTTTTTTTTTTTTCATTTCAGTCATTTTTGTTTTGCTTTTTTTAGAGTTTTTAAAAATGTATTATATATTTATTTTATTTCAACTTTTATTTTTTTCAGGTTTATTGTTTTTTTATTTATTTAAAATTAATGGTTTTAATATTTTTTTTTTAATCTTAATTTTTGTTATTTTTATATCTTATTATTTTCAGTTTAATTTGTTTTCAATTTTAGATTTTGTCCTTTTAGTAGTACTTCAACACACACACACACGAGATGAAGTCAGCCTACTTTCCAGTGCATTATTAATTGTGAACGCACTGTTTGTTGTGTTTCAGGTTTATGAACACACGGGCAGCTGCAAACTGCCGTTACCAGCCCACATGTTACGAGCATGCAGCCAACTGCTACACCCATGCGGTAACTAGCTTTCATTCTTTAATGAGCACAATTAACTCAATCCACCTCTCTTAAAATAAACGCTCATATAAAGAGGTCACGTGGAACTCTCAGATGCTGTACTAATTAAACTTGACTCAGTATTTACTTTTCATCAAGTCATTCCAAACATGATTTTTTTCTTCTGTTGAACACTAAAGAAGATATTTCGAAAAATATTAGAATAGGGCTCGGCTGTACCACAAAAATAATTATCATGATATAATCTTCCATCATTCTGTATTGATAATTATGAAATATTTCTTTGACAATCCATTTATAAATCAAGATCAGTAGATTTAATTTAATTTTTTTAATTTAACCAGTTTAAAGATAATGAAATTAGTTGCTTGGGACTTTTTTGGAAAATGTACACACAACATTGTTCTGGTGTTGGTCAGAAGAAAAGAAACCAAAAAGTCGTTTTTGACAATGGTGTACTGTCAATAAATACAGAGACCGTTTTATCGCACAGCCCTATGTTAGAAACCTGTAATCATTGACTTCCATAGTACTTGTTTTTGCTTACCAAGGAAGTCAATGGTTACAGGTTTCTAACATTTTTCAAACTATTTTCTTTTTTTGAGTCCGACAATAATAATAATAAAAAAAAAAAAAAAACTAAGCAGGTTTGTGACAAGTGAAGGTTGAGTAATTGACAGAATTTTCAATTACTTGAGTGAACTATTCCATTAAGGGCTCTTTTTTATTATTTAATAATCTGTAGCTGCTGATCATGACAACATTTATGGGCATTGAATACAAAAAAGAAGATATTTTGAAAAATGTTTAAAAGAAAAAGTCGAAAAAAGCCAAATTCTATGGAAGTCAGTGGTTACAGGTTTCTAACATTTTTTTAAACTATCTTCTATTTGTGTTCAACATAAAAAGGAAACTCAAGCAGGTTTATGACAACTGAAGGTTGAGCAAATGACATAATTTAGTTGTTTTTTTTGAGTGAACTATCACTTTAATTTTATTTTTTAAATTCTCGGTAGCTGCTGATCATGCCAGCATTTGTGGGCATGGCTCTTAACTTGAACACAAAATAAAAGATATTTAGAAAATGTTAGAAGCCGTTGACCTCCATAGTAGTAAAAAAATTAGTACAATGGAAGTCAACGGTTACAGTTTTCTAACATTTTTCAAACTATCTTTTTTTTTGTATTTAACTCAAAAAGAATGTACTTGAATGTACAGATGTACTTGACTGATTCCAGCCTAAAAGCTGTTGAAAAACCGCAGAGAGATGTCGGGGAGGGAGATCACAAGCGTTTCTACGCTGTTCTAAAGCAAGTCGTACACCAGAAGCGCCGCCCTGCAGCACACCACGTAGCGCCATACATTTCTGAATTCTAAACATAGGTTTCTATCAGGGTACGCAAGTCGGCGGCTGTCCGCAGTGCCCAGCCACGACTCAGTACACTGTTCATTTCTCTGCCGGGCCACAGAGCGCCGTCCGATTAGTTTCATGTTAAATATCATGTGAATGTCCGTGTCTGGTGTGTGATACTTTTAACTGTCATGTGCGCGCCGTGTCATGGCACCGAGCGGCTCTTCCGGTGTGCGACCTGCTTAAGCGTATGAGAAGAACAGGGGCTATGGCACCTCTTTGGGAGATCAAAAAAGGTTTATAAGGGCAGACCGGGGCTGGCGGACACGCCGTTGCAACCCGCCTATGTCATTTGTCACTACCCGCAAAAAGAAATTCAAAACCACCCGATTGGATGGGAAACCGCCCAATCTGGCAACACTGAACTCAAACAGGTTTGTGACAAGTGAATGTTAAGAAAATAATGTCAGTTTTTGTTTTTTTGAGTGAACTATCCCTTTAAGTGCTTTTCATTGGTTTATTTTTCAATTCTTTGAGCTCCTGATCATGCCAGCGTTTGTGGGCATGACTCTTAACTTACTTTGAAAAATGTTAGAAACCATTGACTTCCATAGTAAGAAAAAACAAGGACTATGGAAGTCAATGGTGACAGGTTTCTAACATCTTTCAAACTATCTCCTTTTTACATTCGACATAAGAAAAGAATAAATGATGACAGTTTTTAGTTTTTGAGTGAACTGTCCTTTTAAATGCTCTTTATTTATTTATTTATTTATTTATTTATTTATTATTATTATTATTTCCTGTAGCTGCTGATCATGCCAGCGTTTGTGGGCATGGCTCTTTTACACCGGCTGTCAGATGACCGCTGGGAGAGATTTACAGCCTGGGTGTACGGCATGGGTCTGATCGCCCTGTTCCTCGTCTCTACGGTCTTTCACATCATCACCTGGAAGAAGAGTCACATGAGGTGTGTGTGTGTGTGTGTTTGTGAGCTCCATTGTATGATATCTAAAGGGCTGTCAATAGATGTAATATTACTGAAGAGTTTTAGAAATGACGGCCACATGTAAATTTGCATTCATGCATTGGGCAGATGTTTTATCCAAAGGTCAAAGGCAAAGTTTGTTTATATAGCACTGAAAATCAATCAGTACTTTAACATGTAAAATGTGTATACACAAGTGTGTGTAATACAAAATATCAGATAGGATATGTAAACACTTTGCCTTTGTTGGAATCCAGTAGTTGACTCTGATTCGACATGGAAAAACAATTAAGCTACTTTTCAATGCTTTTGGATGGGTTTTGAGTTGTCTTTGGGCTGGAAAATGTTCTTGGACTTGGCAACCCTGAATATGTGTGTACTTTTGCTTTGCTTGGGATTTGTATCCCCCAAAAATAAGAATTCTCTTATTAATTACTCACAATAATGCTGTTCCAATCCCGTAAGAGCTTTATTCATTATCAACACAATATTTATATTGCAGTGATAATGGTATTGAATATTGATATTTTTCAAGGTATCATATTGAAATCATTTAAGAAATCTTAAGTGATCCAACTGTAATCATATAAAGCTCCAAGAACACTTTTGTGTACCAAAAACAGTCAAAGTAATAGTAATTAATAACACAATTTTCATTTTTTGGGTGAACTAATACTTTAAAACAATACAAATTGCAATCAAAACTAAAATATACACAGATAGTCAGGGTTGCCAGGTCCAAGAAAAATTTCCAGCCTAATAACAATTTAAAACCCACCCAAAAGGAAAAGTCTAATTACAGTCAACTGCTGGTATACTACAAAGGGAAAGGTTTCCATATCTCCTCTGATATCTTGTAATACACACACTTGTAGGTACTCGGTATACACTTCCTGACATAAGTCTTGGTGTCGATCCCAGTTGAAAGTACAACAAATAACAACTTGACTTCTCGTTGATCATTTAAAAAGTGGCCGAAGGTGGATTTTTCTGATGAATCGCCTGTTGAACTGCATCTCAATCATCACAAATACTGCAGATTTAGACTTCTTGAACCTGCATGAACCCTAGATTCTCATAGAAATCAGTCAAGTTTGGTGAAGGAAAAATCATGGTTTGGGGTTACATTCAGCATGGGCCGTGCAAGAGATCTGCAGAGTGCATGGCAACATCAACAACCTGAGGTATCGAGATATTTTTGCTGCCCATTACATTACAAACCACAGGAGAGGGCAAATTCTTCAGCAGGATAGCGCTCCTTCTCATACTTCCTGAAGGCAAAGAAGTTTAAGGTGCTCAAGCATTGGCCATCCCAGTCACCAGACTTGAACATTATTGAGCATGTCTGGGGTTAAATGGAGGAGGCGTTGAAGAAACCAAATGATCAACTAGAGGTCAAGTTATTATTTGTTGTTCCTAAAAAATAGGCGACAAGACTTTTGTCAGGTAGTGTACGTGTTAAAGTACTGACTGATTTCTCACACATCAAACAACACTTTCTCAGATATAGGTGGAACTGACTATCTGCTCATGTCATATATGACTTGCCATCAGACGTTTTTATTCGCTCACTTGCAGTGTTTTTTTGCGTTGCCAGATATTCAGTCAAGGTTTATTTTTTACACTTGCTGTAGCGTGTTTTAAAAACAGCTAAAAAAACCCCCAACAAACTACAATTTTTAAAGAATTTATATAAAATCTGAAACGATTTGGTCATGTGGCCCACTCATAATTGTTTTTAAATAATTGTGATTACGATATTGACCAAAATAATGGCGAAACTGTACAAAACCGTACATATATTTATTTAAAATTCTTTAATTTTATTTTTATTAACAGTCTTCATAACAGTGATTTATAAAAATGGACGTTACGGTTTGCTCTAATATAAAATTGGTTGAGCTGTTATTTACATTTACATATAAAACCTCTTTAAAAAATTGACATTTTATTTGTTTTTATATTAAGATTATATAATCTTGTCTTATAATCACATGTAGCAGATTACAGTTAAGCTATAATAAAGTTTTAATTCTTCAGTGTTTGGACTCTCAGTAGTGATTATTAAACCACACTGAAATGAGCTAAACTGAACTGAACTTAAACACTGAAAACTGAACTGACACTGTTTCAAGTCACTATGATCTTTTATGTGAAGCTGCTTTGACACAATCTACATTGTAAAAGCGCTATACAAATAAAGGTGAATTGAATTGAATAATTTTTCAACAGTGCGTGTAGCATATTTTGCTTTTTAAGTGAAGTTTCAGCTCAAAACACCCCACAAATAATGCTTTATAACTCTTTGAAACTGCCCCTTTTAGACTTTAATCCAAATTGTGGCGTTTGGTAACTGTCGCTTTAAATTCAAATGAGATGTGCTTTTTTTTAATGAGGGCGAAGCTACAAATGCCCGTGTGTCAGCATAGTGGCAGATTGAAAAACAAGACCAACTTCCTATGCTAATGAGGTAGAGATGGTCAAAAATGGGCGGGGCTTTCCCTCACTGATGACAAGTACAAAGGGAGAATGTCAATCAAAGCGCTTCTGTTTTTATCAAGCGTGATCTATAAATAATGAAATACTTGCATTTTATATATATATAAAGAGTTGGGCATTAACTATTGAGTTACTGCAGAGTTTTGTGAATGATTGATACATTTAAAAATCAGTGCTGAATCTCTATTATTGAAATAATTATCTCATGTATAAATGTTGATTAGGAGTAACTCCTAAACCTGTAATGGTTATTATGTTATTGCATTAACTAGATGTGCAATTAAGCTCTCATGATGACATTACAAGTCATTGAATTGAATATTATTTATTTTTACAGGACGATGGAGCACTGTTTCCACATGTGTGATAGAGTTGTTATATACTTCTTTATTGCTGCCTCTTATACACCGTGGTACGTTTCTTTATACTTATATTTCATATTTACTTTGGTGTGATTTTAAAATGTATTAATGCAATGAGGTGCTATCAGGTTTACAAATATATAAAAAATGTGTATATAAATATATTTTTTTAAATACTAGAATTTATTTAGCATGCATTCAATTAAAAATGCAGTAATAATACTATAGACCATTTCATTGTGATCATGTCATTGTCCCATGAACATTTCCTGCTTGTTATCAAACTATTTCATAACTGTAACAAGAGGAAATTTAATTATATCTTAATGTTAAAGCAGCTTTCATGACATTATTTATCAATACGTGGCTCTTTTGGGGTTCCCAGGAGCTATGGAAATCAAAAATATAAAACAGGAAATACATTAGGTCCATTGTTATTGTTTACACTCCTCGAAATGGTCTAGTTTATGTAGCTGTAAAATTATTTATACACATTTAGACAATTAAATAAATAAATACACACTCAATGATAGGCAAAATATAATCTGTGTAAATCTGTGGATTTCTGCACACTCAGCTTCTGTGAGGGCCGTCTCCTAGACAGAGATGGCAAAAGTACACACATCCTTTACTCAAGTAGAATTACACATACTCATGTTTAAAAGGACTCTGGTAAAAGTTGAATTACTGACTACACATTTGTACTCCAGTAAAAGTAAGGAAGTGCGGCCTGAAATATCTACTTGAGTAAAAAGTATGAATTATTACTACCCGTTTTAGTTTCACGATGGTGAATACACTTCACATCTTGTACAGTTGTGCTCAAAAGTTTACACACCCCTTGAATAATTTGTTAAAATGTGAATAATTTGAACAAAATAAAAGGGATCATACAAAATGCATGTTATTTTTATTTAGTATTGTCCCGAGTAGGATATTTTACATGAAAGATGTTAACATATTCTTCACAGCACAAAAATTTAGCTGAAATTATTGAAATAACACTTTACAAAGGTTTACATGCCTATGGTTTTCAATACTGTGTGCGCTTTCCTGATGATCTACGAGTGTTTTTTCTGTATTGTGAAGGTTGTTTATGATGTACTCGGAAATACACATGCACAAACTAATCATACTTCAGTTGTCTACTCAATATTTGAACAAATTGATTAGACCACTTGTCAAATGACATTTGTTTCAACTGAAATGGTGGACAGGTTTTTTTTTAGCTAGAAGGAGTTAGCGAGCTAACTTTAACCCACAAGAGTAGCATAATTTGCTCTTGAACGGTGTTGTAGATGGAATATAGACTCAATTATTATTGTACTCGACAAAAGAGACAGACCGATATGTATTTTGAAGCTTTAACATGTATGAAAGCAAAGCCAGGAATTAATATCAACCTCAGCATAAACGGATGACCTTTAATAATAAGTGTGTTGCTGTTCTTTTGCTCTCGAAAAAATAAATCATAGCAAGAGCCGAGTGATACTTAAAGGGCACATAGTTTACCTCTTTTTTATGATTTAATATTAATATTATGGTTCTTCTGAGTGTGCCAGTTTAGGTTCAGTTTAAAACACAAGTCAGATTTTTTTATTATAATGTGTTAAAAAGTGTCATGTTGGGGGCGTGTCCACAGTTCGCTGATTTAGGGGTGTGTTGCTTCACATGTAGACTAGTTTCGGCTTCCCGCCCAACGTAACAAGGGGGCGGGGCATGAGCTCACCTGCTCTGTGTTTGCAACAGAGTCTGACAGGCAGACTGAGAGGAGCAGGAGTGACTCGGACACAGACCCATCAGAGAGTACAAAATCATTTGTGTCTTTGTACAGTTTTACAGCCAACTGTGTGCTAGTTTCAAGTGCCGAGCTTGTACACAGAAACTAATAACCACGCACACTGAATTAACTTTGACTGAGGCACCGGATGCGCCGCTCGAAGCCGCGACACGGCACACCAGACACTCTCTGTGGCGCGGCAGAGACATGAAGTGTCCCGAATCATCGTGCCACGCATTTTAGAATTGTAAACATAGGTTTCTGCAGCGGTCCGCGGCTCCCAGCTGTCGACTTGAGTGTACCCTGATAGAAACCTATGTTTGGTATTCTAAAATGCATGCTAGTTAAGATCACAGGGAGCTTCTGGGATCGCGAGAAATGCAAACGGCTGAAGTATAAGGTAGACTCATTGAGAATTACACATGTTTGCAAACCTACCTAGAGATACAACCAATAATTCCGATTAGAGTAATGTGGAGAATATTGATATTTTGTTGAGCCCAATGAGCCCTGCATCTAAAAATAGAGCAAGGGTGTTCCTTTAGTGATATCGCTTCGACTCACGCTGAAAATGGCGGACGTGAATCAACAAACTGAGGATATGATGACGCGCCTGTCAATCAATATTGGTTTGAAAACCGCTTCAATTGGTCCACCGTTTTTATGTTGTTAAATTGAAAAAAAAAAACACTGGGTGTGCTTATATCACCCCAATATGACAGTCTATACACCATACATGCACATATGTCTGTCCAAACAGCTTGAAAAGTAGATTTTTTACCATAGGTGCCCTTTAATTAATTTTATTTAATATTTTGTTTACCAAATCTTTTAATGAATAGCAAGTTGAAAAAGTGCACAAATGAGTAACAAGTTCAGTATTTGTTTAAAAACAAAATCTTTTCCTACAGGAAATGTCTTTAAAGGGGCAGTTCACCCAGAAATTACAGTTCTGTCATAATTTACTCACCCTTGACTTGTTCCAAACCTTTATGAGTTTCTTTCTGCTGTTAAACACTAAAAGAGATATTTTAAAGAATGCTGGAAACCTGTAACCATTGACTTCCATAGCATTTGTTTATCTATAATGTAAGGCAATGGTTACCAGTTTTCAGCATTCTTCAAAATATCTCCTTTTGTGTTCAACAGAAAAAAGATACTCATAAAGGTTTGGAACAACATGTGGGTGAGTAATTGTTGAAGTATTTGTAATTTTTGGGTGAACTGTCCTTTTAAGAGCAACTTTTTTGTTTTGCAATCGATTCATTTCTCATTTACCCACATTTCCTCATTTCTTATCCAGTCTGCCATCCTAATATTGTGAAACTGAAGTCACTGTGGAAAACGTTTTGTGCAGAGCTCATCAGATTTGGCTATTTTTGGTCACAGCTGTCTGAATGTCATTGATCTGGTAGTGCAGCATTTTTGATCAGTTTTCCATCACTTTGTCATGAGTTTTTAGTGACTGAAGCGGCCGCAGCGTTTGGTCACTTTCCTCTGCGAGCGTGAATAATTCAGTGTTCTTGAGCGCTTCACTAGAGAACTGAAGTGAGATTTAACTCCAGTTACTGAGCATCTTTATTTATCAGCGGTCACTTAATAAACCATGCATTATACATTAGATTCAAGCTTATAAAGAAATAATAATACCAATTCAAATTATAAACAGAAATCGAACAACTGAAAACAATAGAAAACAACCTAGTTTGTTTGTTCGTTCTAGTTAGTTTTGCCATTGTTTTCTGTTGTTCGAGTCTTGTTTATATATTGAGTTTGTATTTTTATTGGTTTATAGCAAAGGTGGTAGCATAGAAAACTAGCCTTTGGGCTAATTTGGGTACATTTTATATCCTTGAGGGATTCTTCCATTGAAGCAGGAGAAACAAATAAATGATTTATTCTGTATTTTTCAAACAATCCAAAAAAAAAAATGCTTGGCTATACATTTAAAATGTTAATGTTTTTGGGACGCAGATGTTTTAATGTCCCCAACCAAAACAAAATTATTACAAATAAACAAAACAAAAAAAAAAAAAGTCAACCCCTTAAATTAAAGGTTCTGTATGTAAGTTTGACACCAATTGGTCGATATAGGTATTGCACGCCTGGTTCAAAACTTAGGCAAGCGCAGGTTGCCAGATTGATGACACCAACAGAAGTGTGCCTGACTGTCGAACCTAAAGGCTGATTTAAACCGTGTTCTAAATAAAAGCAACGGCAGGCAGCAGCAGATAGTTCACCTCAGATCTTGAAAATAAAATAACCCATTTGAAATTGAACTTTAGAACTGTGACTCAGTGCAAGACAACACATATCAGTGATTCAGCATCTACATTTAATAATATTTAAGAGGTTTAATGTGTATTAATTCGATGATAAACCATACCATTTCATTGAAGTGCAGTGAGTGTACTATTCTGTGCTTCGGAAAGGCTGGATTGAAATTTCCATCGTGTTTCGTCTGGTGCAAACAGACAAATTGCTTATAACTGCAAATCTCGTCACGTAGCGTGTTGTTAGAACACGGGGTTACAATGAAACCTGCTCACCTAATGTTTACATTCGGAATATTTATATTATTTGCTAATTAATAACCACCATATGTGGAATGCTGAATCTGCATCTCATTTTGGAGGCTGCTACTGTACAAAATGTAATTTATCATGCGTATCTGCGATACGTATATTGAACATACTATGGGGATAATTGTAAAGGCTGCATTAAAAATATTAGAGAGCAGGGGGGACTGGGGGACACTTTTCTTTGTGATCGTCACTGACTTTTTGTGTGTTTGTGTGCAGGTTGAATCTCCGGGAACTCGGGCCGCTCGCCGCTCACATGCGCTGGTTTGTGTGGTTGATGGCAGCTGCCGGAACAATCTATGTGTTTAATTACCACGAAAAGTATGTTGGACATCACCTAAATACATCTAATTCTGACATATTTTAATTATTGGCCAAGACTGGTGATGTACAGCGGGGAAAATAAGTGTTGGCCGTTTTTCTCAGAAAACATATTTCTAAAGGTGCCATTGACTTGAAATTTAACCAGATGTTGATAACAACCAAAGGAATCCATATAGAAAACAAATCTAATTAGTTTACAAATGAAGTTATGCTTGATAAAATGAAATGACGCAGGGAAAAAGTATTGAACGCAATACAAATAAATATGTGAATGCGTAAAATAATGTGTAAATAAATATGTAAATAAGTAAAAAAATACGTAAAAATTGTAACTAAGTAAATATGTAAATAAATGCGTTAAGAAATATATAAATATGTAAATAAGTAAATGAATACGTAAATAAATGTAGATGTAAATAAGTAAATAAATACATTAAGTAAATAAATAAGTAAATAAATATGTAAATACATAAGTAAATATGTAAATAAATAAATACGTAAATAAATGAGTAAATAAATATGTAAATAAGTAAATAAATATGTAAATACATAAGTAAATATGTAAATAAATAAATACGTAAATAAATGAGTAAATAAATATGTAAATAAGTAAATAAATATGTAAATAAATATGTAAATAAGTAAATAAATATGTTAATAAGTAAATAAATACGTAAATTAGTGATATGTAAATAAGTAAATAAATGCAAAAATAAGTAAATAAATACATAAATATGTAGATAAATATGTAAATAATGCATAAATAAGTAAATAAATATGTAAATACATAAGTAAATATGTAAATAAATAAATACGTAAATAAATGAGTAAATAAATATGTAAATAAGTAAATAAATATGTAAATAAGTAAATAAATATGTTAATAAGAAAATAAATATGTAAATAAGTAAATAAATGCAAAAATAAGTAAATAAATACATATGTAGATAAATATGTAAATAAATGCATAAATAAATGTGTGAATAAATAAATAAATGCGTGACTAAATAATTAAATAAATAAATAAATGCGTAAATAAACAAATGCGTGAACAAATAGGTAAATAAATAAATGTGTAAATAAGTAAATAAATGCATGAATAAATAAATGTGTGAATAAATAAATAAGTGACTAAATAAATAAATAAGTAAATAAATACGTAAATAGAGATCTGTAGTGATTGTAAGAAAATGTCTGGTGCATAGAGATGAACGTGTGTGTTTTCTGTTTATGTGTGGTGTTCAGGTATAAGCTGGTGGAGCTGGTGTTTTATCTGACCATGGGCTTCTTCCCTGCGCTGGTGGTGACATCAATGGTGAGTGCGTGAGGTCATTTCCTGTTCAGCTCTTCGGTTAATCTGATCCCCGGAGTTAAACATGGGCTTCTGAAGGACACAGACTTATTAGCAGACCCCTAATAACCTGACCAGTGTAAGAGCCTGTTGAAGTCGCTCAAATGTAGGACAAGCCGTGCTTTTAATGTTAATTGTGTTTAAAATAGTAAAGGTATTTAAATAGAGTATCTATAAAAAATAAACTCTTGTGTTCTTTTTATTTTGTATATTAATTAGTGCTGTCAAAATTAGCGCGTTAACGGATGCAAATAATTTGAAATGTTTAGCGCGTAAAAAAAAAATTAACGCAATTAATGCAGTTGGAGTTTTTTTTTTATTTGCTGTTGTGGCCGACGTGTGTTCAACGTGCAAAGAAATATGGATAAGACCAAGGAAGCACTTTTAGAAGGAAAGTTTCAGTCTATAACAATTTACATCGCATCACCAGACTGTCCATCGTTTCCTCCAGAGTTTCATGCAATTTCGGGTGTTTCATCTTTAATCTTTTGATGGTTGATGGTTTATTGTGGGTATGTTTTTACATGAAGAAATCCGTGTTAAGTCAAGCAAAAATTCTGATAAACAGTTGTATTTTTGAGTTAAATAGGTTATTTGTCTTGAGTTTACGTAAATTTTACATTTGAATAGCCAAAATTACAAGTCTTTTAATTGGGATTAATCGGGATTAATAAGTAAATTTTTTTAATATAACTAAGATAATATAAATGACGGCACTAATATAAATGAATTTTAATTGAAAATGGGACAACTTGAAACTGATTATAAAATATTTGAGTATTAAATAATTGTTATGTTGTTTAATTTTTTCGTATCGTCTTTTAAGAAATCTTTAGGTTATTAGTCATTTCAAATAGAATGGAGGAACTATGACGTCAATTTGTATTAGTGGTGGGCTGTTAACGTGCTGCGTTAAGGCAAGACTTTTATCAGGCGATTAAATCAAATATCGCCGTTTATCTATTCTCAAAGTTGGGTTGGGAGCTGGGTGTATTCTACGCAAGCTATGATGACTTTCACCTTGATATTGAGTGCAGATGTATACCTGGCCGAGTTGCACTGTAGGTGGCGAGAACGAGTCTGTTCCGAACCTGTGTGTATTCCTATTGTGAAATTACCACATCAAACGAGACGTGCTAACATGGATGCAGTTCACTAGAGTGAATCTGATTAATGTTAGCTCCACATCTGACTATCAAGCACCTGTAGAGTTTATGTGTTCGAGTGAAACGTATACAAATAAAATGGACCGGGTGCTTTTTAAAAATGAATTGCGGTGAATGAAAGTCAAACGCCGTCTGACAAAAAAAGTGCCCTTCTGAAGCGAATCAGCAGGATGCCCTTCTGGATCTTTCACTTACTTTGAAGACACTACTGACTATGCTTACATGGACATCTGTAGTCTAGTTATTTGCCTTAGACAATAATATAATTACGGTGTTTACGTGAAGTGCTTTCATGCAAGAGTTTCCTGTAATTTTGGATGACTTTAAAGGGCCATGAAACCCCCCTCTTTCGGTTCAAGTCTACCTCAGAATTAAAAAAAAAAAAAAGCATCATAATGGGTGTGGAGCTCTGCGAGCAGAGGGTGGAGTGGGCGTGGCCAGTAGAGCAGGGGAGAAAGAGGGGAGCGAACAACTGTTGTCAGTTGGCTCACAAAATGAGACACAAACCGTCTCTTATAAAACAATAATGAACAAAACCGTATACCGTAAAATAAAACAAATCGTAATTTATAGTTTACAAAGATAAAATGCTAAATAATAATCAATAAATTAATGCCCTGCTACATTTGTTATTCGTAATTTCATATAGACTCAACCACAATTTATATCATTATAAAGATAATCGTGTTTATATAAGCACTATAAATGAGGACTCCTCCCCTCCTCAATCCCGGGGTCTGAATGCAGACTCAGTGCAGAAAATCTCTTGAGAGGGGTCTGGCTGCAGACTCGGTGCAGTGCAATCTGAGCTGCATCCAATGCTTTTGAATGGGCTTACCTAACCCCACCCCTGACCCTACCCCTCACAGTGACGTCACTTACTCCATTTGAGTGCATTGTGTCTGACAATCTCAGGTTGCATCATAAAGGCTGCATCCAGATGCTATTGGGTTTCTTGCCCTGCCTATTTCAATCATTGCTGCTGGTTATCCGCTGCCATGTCCCAAAGTCAATGGGTTTTTTGGAATTTCAGTTAAACCGCGTAAATAAGATATTCTCAAGATACTTTCACGTTTTATTCTACGACGTAACACATCAGTTTCATCACACTATTAATTTTTTTAATTGGCTACGCTGCTTTAAAAAGATGATTGCTAGCTATCAAGTTGTGGCGGTGTCGGAGACATTATACATCATCGAGCTGAACTGGTCTGGAACACAGCCCGCTTGCGTTGACATTTAGATTTGTCCGTTATTTAAGTATTTTCATGAATAGTATTTGATAGTTTGTAGTATTTTTCTAATTGGGAATTCATATTGTGCGTAGATAATCCCGTCACTTGTAAAGACTGTGAAAACAGATTCATATGTTGATCATTTTTTTAAATGAAACTATATGAAGATACTGCTTATCAGTGCAGCCTGTCTCTTTCCTGCTCTCAGTAATGCAAATATGTGAATAAAAGTGTTAAAACACACATGTTAACTGTCATTTTAACGTGATTAATTGTTTTTTCGTCATTTTTTTTTCTTCATCTGAACACATTTAACTCTGTCATAACTGCAATATTTACACTCCTTAATTTATAGCATATGTGACTGTATGGGCTGCTTTTCGCTGTACTTGGTGACAAAAAAGAATATTGAATTCTGTGTACATTTTTTGTACAATTTATGTTACTTTAAATGAGGTAAATTGAGCAAATAATCTTCACTTCTTCTCATACCATGTGCTCCTGTCACCATGAGTCAAAAAATGAAGCTCCACCTTTAAACGGTGCTAGATAGTGACTCCCACTCCTTATTGGATGTTTTATTGATACTTTTTCTAACATTTTAATTGGTTGCAATCATATTAACAAGTCTGTGCTTAGCAAGAGCCTTAAGAAAACGTTCTGTTGCCTGAGGGCAACGTTGTGCTGTAGAGGGATTTAAGTTTATTTGCATTTATATATTAAATATTTATGTCTAATACATATAGAAATACACATGATAGATGGATGGATAGATAGATATTTTGGTTTTGGGTTTTATATATTTTATTTATATACACACACATTATACAGTGAGTAAACTAGTGAATACAAACTTATTTTGGATGTGATTTACAAACACACTCACCGGCCACTTTAATAGGTACACCTTACTAGTACTGTCGAACCCCTTTTTGCTTTTAGAACTGCGTTAATCCTTTGTGGCAGTTGATGCAGATTTGTCGGCTGCACATCCATGATGCGAATCTCCCATTCCACCACATCCCAAAGGTGCTCAATTGGATTGACATCTGGTGACTGTGGAGGCCATTTGAGTACAGTGAACTCATTGTCATGTTCAACAAACCAGTCTGAGATGATTCACGCTTTATGACGCTTTATAGTGTGTTATTCTGCTGGAAGTAGCCTTGAGAAGATGGGTACACTGTGGTCATAAAGGGATGGACATGGTCAGCAACAATACTCAGGTAGGCTGTGGTATTGATACGATACTCAATTGGTACTGATGGGCCCAAAGTGTGGCAAGATAATATCCCCCACACCATTACACCACCACCACCAGCCTGAAACGTTCATACAAGGCAGGATGGATCCATTCTTTCATGTTGTTGATGCCAAATTCTGACCCTGCCATCTGAGTGTCGCAGCAGAAATCGAGACTCATCAGATCAGGCAACGTTTTTCCAATCTTCTATGGTCCGATTTTGGTGAGCTTGTGTGAATTGTAGCCCGGTGTGGTCTTCTGCTGCTGTAGCCCATCCGCCTCAAGGTTGGACATGTTGTTTGTTCAGAGATGCTCTTCTGCATACCTTGGTTGTAACGAGTGGTTATTTGAGTTACTGGTGCCTTTCTATCAGCTGGAACCAGTCTGGCCATTCTCCTCTGGCATCAACAAGACATTTGCGCCCACAGAACTGCCGCTCGCTGGATATTTTTGGACAATTCTCTGTAAACCCTAGAGATGGTTGTGCGTGAAAATCCCAGTAGATCAGCAGTTCCTGAAATACTCAGACCAGCCCGTCTGGCACCAACAACCATGCCATGTTCAGAGTCACTTAAATCCCCTTTCTTCCCCATTCTGATGCTCAGTTTGAACTACAGCAGATCGTCTTGACCATGTCTACATGCATAAATCCACTGAGTTGCTGCCATGTGATTGGCTGATTACAAATCGAACACAACAAGCTATTAGACAGGTGTACCAAATAAAGTGGCCGGTGAGTGTATATACACATACGTACAGTTGAAGTCAGAATTGCTAGCTCCCCTAAATTATTATTATTATTAATAGCCTCCTCTGTTTATTTTTTCCCACAATTTTTGTTTAACAGAGAGATTTTCTCAACACATTTCTAAACATAATAATTTTAATGACTCATTTCTAATAACTGATTTATTTTATCTTTGCCATGATGACAGTAAATAATATTTGACTAGATATTTTACAAGACACTTCTATACAGCTTAAAGTGACATTTTAAAGGCTTAACTAGGTTAATTAACTAGGCAGATTAGGGTAATTAGGCAAGTTATTGTATAATGATGGTTTGTTCTGTAGACTATCGAAAAAATAAAGATACATTTATAACTAAGTAAAATAAATAAAACGAATAAAACTTTCTCCAGAGGAAAAAATATTATCAGACATACTGTGAAAATTTCCTTGGGAACATCATTTGGGAAATATTTTAAAAAGAAAAAAAATTCAAAGGGGGGCTAATAATTCTGACTTCAACTGTATGTATACACTGAATAACTAAATTTAAATAAAATATATCACAACCATGTTTGTGAGAAATATAGTTAAAATGTGTTAAAATGTTCATTACATGGATTTTTTTTATTTTATTATTATTGATTGCTTGATAGATTAGCATAAAACCATGTAAAAGTAAGAGTGTTCACAGTAAAAAATGTTTTGTGAGATTGCCAGATTGGGATTGCTGTATAAACGCAGCTTCTGCTTACAGTCTGCGTTCATACAGAACAACACTGTGTTGGCTACAGACTGAGACACTATCAAAATGAAACCCTTTTAAGATGAAGCACGGCCTTTACTCTGTGTTTGTGTGGAGATTAACTCTCGGGCAGCAGCAGGATTTCGTTCAATAATGATCTTGTTTCTGGTGTCACAACGACGCCACCTTGTGTTTAACAGCAGTACATGCACATGGTTTGAAAGCAAATAAAACTACCTGCATGTAAAGGCAGAAACAGAGTGGATTAAAAAAGACTTGTTTCTGGGCTTGTGGTATAAATAAAATGCATGATCTCTTCAGGGCTTTATATGCTTCAAAATATTGACTGCTTTACAAATATTTTTATGTATTATAAGATTTTTATTTCAAGTCGGTAACTGTACTTTAGTAGTTTTGTGTATTTATGTTATTTTATCTTTTTAAGTTTTAGTTTTTTATATGTATTATTTAGTTATTTTTATTTTTTATAACAGAATTTAACTGTGTCTTAAGAATTGCATTGTGTTGCTTTTATCAATAATTTTAAAAGTGCAGTTTTAATGGTTAATTTTACTGTCTAGCTTTTTTAATTAGGGCTGCACAATATGTCATCTCAGATTTGATAATCGCAATGTGATCATTCGCAATAGTCACTTCGCAGGATATTCAGTGTTGAGTTTGTGTCACAATTCATCATTTTGCATGTGTTTTTGATGCCTGTGATTGTATAATGATTTTTAGAAGCATTCGAGCATAAGAAATTGTACCAATTGTGATCTTAACTATGATTAATTTTATTGAATAGTTTTCATTTTTATAATTTAGTTACTGTACTTGAACACAGTTTCACTTTATTTCAATTGTATCTTTTTCTTGATTGTATTTATGGATAGTTATGCATAAAAATGCTCCCAACACATGCAAGTACAGAAATGCACTGCGAATAGCACAGACCATGACGAAAATGTGTCTGGGGACCCGAAAAGTTTATCGGTTGTCTATTGGATTTTATGGAGATGCAAATAGTAAACATTAATTCTTCGATCTCTGACTAAACAAGTGCATAATAATGCTCCCAACACATGCAAGTACAGAAATGCACTGCGAATAGCACAGACCATGACGAAAATGTGTCGGGGGACCCAAAAAGTTTATCGGTTGTCTATTGGATTTTATGGAGATGCAAATAGTAAACATTGATTCGTCAATCTCTGACTAAACATGCACATGAAAATACTTACAACACGTGCAAATACAGACCACAACGAAAATGTGTCTGAGGACGCCAAAAATGTTTATAGATTGTTTATTAGATTTTATGAAGACTCAAATAGTAAACATTAATTCATCAATCTCTGACTAAACAAGTGCATGAAAATACTCAGAACATATGCAAATACAGAAATGCACTGCGAATAGCTCAAACCATGACGAAAATGTGTCATGCAAAAATAGCAAACATGTTTTATATATTGTTTATTAGTTTTTATGGAGATGCACTCCCACTGCAGAATCATCCCAATTGGTCTAACATAAAAATTTTTCCAGATAGAGATATTAAGTCATCTGGTGAAATTATATTTATATCATAATATATATCGTAAAATAAAAAAATATTGCAATGTTAGATGTTTTTCAATATCATAATTTCAATACATCAACAAATAAAATGATTGAAAATACAAATTAATTTCTATTTTTTATTTACATTTAGGTTTTTAGTATGTTGGTAACTTTAGATAGTATGCCTAAATGTGGTTTAGTAATTTTTTTGTGTACTTTGGTCTGCTTTTTCATAATTGTTTATTTCAGTTTTGTCTATTTTAATGCAATATGTGAAGTTAAACTATATATTAAGCCCCAAGTCTGGGCAGAATAAACGAAAAGGGTTGTGGGTGGTGAATTTTCCACGGGAAACAAACAACACCACCAAAAAAATAAACTTCGGTTGACAACCAAACTCGAACACTCAGTTGAGAGTAATTGAATAGATTTATTATAGAAAAAGTTGCAATTTAAGTGAGCATCTCTTCAGGGTGGCCACAGGCCAAAATAACAAACAAAAGAATCTACAAAGTAAATAAACTAAATAACCTGTAAGTCCTTAAAGAAAAATACAGGAAGCTTACCTTCCTGCCTAAACATAAACAAAGTCATCAAAATAAATAGGTAGGTCACCCCTACAAGCTCAAACTCTCAGAAAAGTTGTAAGCATACATGGACATTTGGACAATATTAAGGTTTGGTCGTTGGCCGGAGCGGTAGGGAAATTCAGGAGCTCTCCATTACAAGCAACCGTTGCACCACTAATGAGCTCCTCAAACTTTGTCAGAAGTTCCCTTTTATAGCTCTCCGTGACCATCAGCCAATCAGAGCCTGGACCATATTAAAATGGGAGCCTGTAAGATGACAAAAAAACAACACAAGAAGGCGGGACTATAAAAATGACATTAATAATAATTAATAATAATAATATGCAAAATGATAATTAATTAAATTATTAAAATTAATAATAATTACATATGCAATGTACAACAAAAATAAACAAACTTTAGTTGTAACACTATGAGAAAAAAATAACATCATTGGAATGTATTTTTGTTAAGTGTATTTCATTTATGTTTTTTTGGTTTTACCTTTTAGTCAACCATAATAACTATATTATATATTTTTTTTTATTAAAAAAAGTACATTTAAATTTATTAAATTCATTGAATTTCATAATTTTTAAATTATTATTATTATTATTTAGCGTCTACTTTGTTATACTTTTTTATTTCACTTTAATGCATTTTAGTACAATGTGAAGTTTTAATACATTTTTAATATTAAATATTTTAAATATTGTTTTAGTATTAAAGTCATTGAATATTTAATTTTATTGACCTTTTTGGGGTTTTAGTCAACAATAATAACCCTGTTAGTTACAAAGAAGGTAAATTATTGAATAAAAGGTACAAATTAACTTCAAATTAATCATTTATTTTCTTCTTTTCTCCTTGCAGACGAACACGGAGGGTCTGAGTGAGTTGGCGTTCGGGGGTCTGGTCTACTGTCTGGGAGTGTTTTTCTTCAAGTCCGACGGCGTGATTCCCTTCGCTCACGCTATCTGGCACGTGTTCGTGGCGCTGGCGGCCGCCATTCATTACTACGCCATCTGGAAATACCTGTACCGCAGTCCTGCGCTGGAGGACATCAGAGACGTCTGAGCCACAAACAAACAACTCTTCGTCATCATCATCTTCATCATTATCATCAAAAACACCAACGTTTACCAGGATGACCATGCAATGTTTACGGTTTTCTTACCAGCTCAGAGTATCTCTGTCTGTCTGTGAGAGTGTGTATGTGTGTGTGTTGCAGTGCTGAATGACCAACTGCAACAAGACGTGCGTGCGTGCGTGCGTGTGCGTGTGTGTGTGTGTGTGTGTGTTCTTCTCTCTTTTCATCAGTATTATGTAAATATTTACCACTGAAAGCAGATGAATTGTGATATTTACTGATTTTATTTTATTTTTTGGCGTGCATTCGGTCTCGCACACATTCAGTAGTCGTTTCAGATCATATATTTACAGATTTTTTTGTGCATTCGGTCACACAGACACACACACTCAGTAGTTGTTTCAGATCATATGTAATGAATTCTTTTATTCATCTTGCGACTTTAGTGTTTGGTTAAGAAAAGTAATGTATTACAATCTTAAAATGGTAACACTTACGGTAACAACAATGTTGTGTTAATGTATTTGCTAACATGAACCGACACGTTCATCTTAAAAATGGTAACATAATAAGATCACGTGGATTAATGTAATTTTGCATTCTTAATATATTTGCTGACGTGATCAAACATTGAGCGACACATTACTTCCATTAATTAATCTTAATGATGAATAAATACTGTAATGTCATTCATTGTTAATCCATGTTAACTCACAGCGCAATAACTAATGATACAAGCAGACCTTCGGATTTTAATAACGCGTTTGTAAATTATTTATAAATACCATATTGTTCGTTATAAGTTCATTAGTAAACACAGTAACTAATGAAACCTTATTGTGAAGTGCGAGCATTAAAGCAAACTAAAACAAAACGTTTACTTTTACTAAGTAACACTTTTTTGAAAAAAAGTTACTTTTATTACTACGTTTACTAAGTAACAGTAAATGTATTAACAAAGCAACTTAAAAAGTAACTGTTACTTGGTAAAAGTAATGATATAATCACGTTTTTTAAAAAAGGTAACAGTTAATTGTTTTGAAAAAGGTAGCTTTATTATTAAATTTACAAACAGTTACTTTTTTGAAAAAGTTTCATTACTGTGTTTTTGAACTATGTTACTTTTTTTTAAAGTTACTATATTACTACATTTACTAGGTAACAGTTACTCTTGAAAAAAATTTGTTTTGGTATATTTAATAAGTAACAGTTACTTTTTAGAAAAAGTTACTTTGCTGCATTTAATTATTAAAAATAGCATTTTGTTATTAGTATTTAATAAGTAACTGTTACTTAGCAGATGTATTGATAGTCACTTTTCTTCAAAAAAGGTAACTTAGTAATTGTAGTAATAAAGCAACTTTAAAAAACTTGGTAACAATTACTTTAAAAAATGTTAATACATTAAGTAACAGTTACTTTTTTAAAAACAAAGTTACTTTACTACGTATACTAAGTAACAGTTACTTTAAAAATGTTCCTTTTATTACATTTAATAAGTAACAGTTACTTTTTAAAAAAAGTTACTTATATTTAATAAGTAACAGTAACTTTTTTTTAAAAAGTTAACTTATTACTACATTTAATAAATAAAATGTGCTTATTTTAAAAAAATTACTACATCTAATAAGTAACAGTTACTTATTAAATTTAATAAAAATAACTTTTAAATTTTAAACTTTTAAATTACTTTAAAAAAAGTTACTTTATTATATTTAATAAGTAACAGTAACTTTTTTGAAAAAAGTTAATTTATTACTACATTTAATAAATAACATTTACTTTTTTAAAAAACATTACTACATCTAGTAAGTAACAGTTACTTTTTTGAAAAGAAGGTTATTTTTACTAGATTTAATTAGTAACAGTTACTTTTTTGAAAAAAGTTAATTACTACATTTAATAAGTAACCGTTACCTTTTTTAAAAGTTACTTTGCTACATTTCATAAGTAATAGTTACTTTTTTGAAAAAAGTTACTTTATAACTACATTTAATCAGTAACAGTCACTTCTGAAAAAAAAAAAACACTCAGTTACTTTAGGTTGTAACATATTACTTTTCCCCCCCACCCAACACTGTAATAAGTGTATTAATGCATCTCAAATGGGTTTTAACTGGAGATTTTTGGCTAGTTGTTTTTTTTCCCCCTGTGCTCTTCGCCGTATTTCTGCTCTTTCAGTAGGATTTGAAAGTGTCTCTCTGAGCATTTTTTTTTTTTTACTAAGCGGCACTTTTCTAACAGGAAGAACCACTTGTGTTTGATATTGCATTGCAGCGTGTGGTGGGGAGGCTGATGGGATTGATGCTGGTGGATAATGACGTTCATACACTGCTGTGTGTGTCCACGTTTACATATGCAGGATGGCTTTTAACCGCCTGAACCACCTTAAAGACGAACTCTGTGATGTTTCTCAAACACGGCACAATTTTTGATGCATATTTTGATTAACAATAGGTAACAAGTACGAGTCGAGTAAAATTACATAAATTTCATATTTCATGATATTTTTCATGATCGTATTTCTCACCAAAATCATAACATAAATGAAATTAAAAAATGTTGCTTTGTTTTCATTTAATTTTTTGTATCCCTTATGTATATATCTTAATAATATCGTTAATTTGTATTATATTTAAATATTCTTTCTGTCATTTGTCTTGTTTAATATCAGTCAAAAAATGGATAATGTATATAAAACTATTAGTCATTCAAAAATCATTTTAAATAATTAACAAACAAGGAAAACAAACTAAATAAATGACATTAAAAACAGACCAAATTTCATCTCAAAATCATAAAATAACTGATTAAAAACATGTAACACTTATTTTCTATTTATTTTTCTTCCGTATACATACAAATACTGTTCATTTAATATTTTTATATTGTATATATTTTTTCTGTCATTTGTTTGGTTTAATTTCACTAAGAAAATGCCTAAATAAAGCTGAATTAGTCAGTATTAAACAGACCCCTCAAAACTCATAAGAAAAAAAAGACTTACCAGAATACATTTTGTTTATATGATGATTTTCCTCCATATTTTGTAAAGATTTCTTCTTTAAGTTATTCTTTAAAACCATTTAAACCTTAATGAAGAATTCACAAATCAAAAAATAAATAAAATAAAACAATTGCTTCACTATATTATATATTATGGTTTCATGCGATTTGATCATGGACTGACATATCAGTAGTGTAATATGGGCTAAATATTTATCATCCGACAACAAAAAATATATGCTAACGGCACCAGCAAACAGTCCCATCATGCACATCTCAACCTTATTCACCCACTACACTGTAAAAGTGATTAGTTACAGTACTTAAAAACATGAGTAAACTCGATGCAACTTTCAAGTTGATGTAACTTAATGCACATAGTTTAATTTGCTTGATGTCTGCGTGAACCGGAAGTTGCCGAGATTTTTAATTTCAGTTTGTTGATGTACCTCCAACTGAACTGAATATTCAGTAGGGGGCGGGGCTTTCTTTTCTGTATCATTGGCTTATTGCAAACTAACAGTAAGAGAGGGTATTAGTATGCAGTTGGAAACTCTTAAGGTTGACGTCAACAGAAGGACCGCCACTCCAAAACGTGGAAGCAAATGTTCTGATTTTAATTCAAGATTACCAAAACAAAGCAAATTAACATACTCGGATTAATTATTCGACTGAAGAATAACAATAAAACATTGCTTGCAGACTTTAATCGTTTTAGGGTAACCGGGTTACTCTGTTTTTTAAGTGAAGACTACTAACAGCTTCTTTCAGTGTAAAAATCATCATCGTCGTCATCGTTTCACAGAGCCTCAATGGTTTCTGTTGTGTTTCTGACACTGTGAATGCATTCGGCTGAGCTTTTTAAAGTGCTAAACCCAGAGGAGTTTGCTCTCCGCTGCTCTCCTGCACATTTAAGTGTTTTTTGCACAAGGTTTGCTTGGTAATATTGTCACTGTGATCCACAACACATGTCAGGTGGCTACTAAACAAGTACAAATGACTCATATCTTTGTCAAAACTCATATTGACGAACGTTTTCTACTAGGGCTGCACGATACTGGATAAATCTGATATTGCATGTTTTGTTTTTCTGCCATAAATACACTACCTGACAAAAGTCTTGTCGCCTATTCAAGTTTTAGGAACAACAAATAATAACTTGATTTCTAGTTGATCATTTGGTATCAGAAGTGGCTGAAAGGCAAAGGCCTCTAGATTACGCTTATTTTACCACAATAAAATATGATCATGCCTTGATTTATAATGATTTCATTAGGACAGTAAGGTCTGACTTTGCTTAGACAAAAGTCTTGTCACTTAACAGAAATAATGTCCAGTATAGAATATAAAGTCATGGTGCAGTGGAGAAATAATGAATATTGTGTCTGACTCCCATGAGCTTGGAGGACTGCATCCATACATCTCTGCAATGACTCAAATTACTTATTAAGTCACTTATTAAGACTCCATCAAGATTCTTTATATTCATCTTCATTGCCTTCGCCATCTTACCCCAGACATGCTTCGTAATATTCATGTCTGGTGACTGGGCTGGCCAATCCTGGAGCACCTTGAACTTTGCTTTCAGGAACTTTGATGTGGAGGCTGAAGTATGTGAAGGAGCGCTATCCTGCTGAAGAATTTGCCCTCTCCTGTGGTTTGTAATGTAATGGGCAGCACAAATGTCTTTATACTGAATGTAACCCCAAACCATGATTTTTCCTTCACCAAACTTGACTGATTTCTATACATGAGGGTTCCAGTAGGTCTTCTGCTGTATTTGTGATGATTGGGATGCAGTTCAACAGATGATTCATCTGAAAAATCGACCTTCTGCCACTTTTCCAAATGATCAACTAGAAGTCAAGTTATTATTTGTTACTCTTACAACCAAGATCAACAACAAGACTTTTATCAGGTAGTGTATTGCGGTATGAATTTGAGTGAAATATGAGTTTCACAAGATAATTTGAATAGCATTAATTTTATTTACCAAATATCTAATATATATATATATATATATAGTATTGTTTTCAACAAGAAGTCAAAATTAAGAGTTTTTCTTTAAAACAAGCCAGTGAGGATCGTAAATTAATCTTATTTTCCCTTTGAACCATGTATATTTGGACTAGAAACAAGACATAAATTCTAAGTAATTTATTACTATCAAATTTTTTTTATTTTTTGGGCATAAATTTGATATATTCTGTATAAATACAGTAATTAAATACAACACTGTCAACTATAATCCAGACTCAACATTGTATATCTGGCGATTTGACTATTGTGGATGGGCACTGCGATATTGATGCTGAAACCATATGTCGTGCAGCACTATTTTCTACCCATTTGTTCACCTTCATACACTGTGAGGTATGTTCACACAGAGAGATCTCGTGTTCGTGTTTTAGTATTTGGACTTTTTGTAATTCTGACTAGTGATTTCTGGATGAGACGTGGGACTGCACGAATGAACTTTTGTAAACTCTTTCTACATCCCGTTTTTGGCACATAATTCTGCACTGGCCTTTTCAGATCCAACTGCGAAACCTCGTCCGATGTCCTCGTCACACATCATTCTGGTGTTTTTTTGGTGCTGGTGTTACTATACTGACTACATGTGTCGGATATTGAATAATGCTGTTTCTAAAGTGTTCACCAATGAAAGCAGTAACAATAACTCTCCCTACGTCTCTGTGTGATCATTTCAGATGGATTATTGTTTCAAAACCACTAATCCTATTCTTTTAAGTGAACAAACGAATTGTTCACTCATTTTGCTCACAAATATTTATACGTGCACTTTGTCAAGAATTTTGAACTATTTACACAAAATTATAGTATATAACAACATATCTGAATTATTTATTTATCTTAATGTTTCTCAACATTTGCTGAAACTTAAGTTTAACTTTCTCTTTACAGAAAAAAATACATTTATTATTGCTACATTTTGTTTAAGGTAAGTCATTGCAAACAATTGATATTGACTGAATTGAAACACAAGTTAAACATAGTAATGTTCAACTTAATTTGTTTAAATTCAGCCCAAATCAATTGTTTGGAACCACTGACCAATTAATCTCTTTTTTCAGTGTAGATAATGCATTAATTTGGGTAAAGGAAATGTTGTTAATAAAACGAGTTGATTCAAGTTAAATTAGGAAATAGATTAAACAATCTCCATTGTTAATTACAAACTCAGATTATATATATATATATATATATATATATATATATATATATATATATATATATATATATATATATATATATATATATATATATTTATAGTTGAAGTCAGAATTATTAGCCCCCCTGAATTATTAGCCCCCCTGTTTATATTTTCCACAATTTCTGTTTAACGGAGAGAAGCTTTTTTTCAGCACATTTCTAATCATAATAGTTTTAATAACTCATTTCTAATAACTGATTTATTTAATCTTTGCCATGATGACAGTAAATAATATTTGACTAGATATTCTTCAAGACACTTCTATACAGCTTAAAGTGACATTTAAAGGCTTAACTAGGTTAATTAAGTTAACTAGGCAGGTTAGGGTAATTAAGCAAGTTATTGTATAGTGATGGTTTGTTCTGTAGACTAGCAAAAACAAATATAGCTTAATGAGGCTAATAATTTTGACCTTAAAATGGATTTTTTATGGATTTTTTTCTAGCTGAAATAAAACAAATAAGACTTTCTCCAGAAGGAAAAAAATGATCAGACATACTGTGAAAATTTCTTTGCTCTGGTAAACATTGTTTAGGAACTATTTAAAAAAGAAAAATAATTCAAAGGGCGGCTAATAATTCTGACCAGCTATATACCCTCATTCCTTTTTAATAGATGATGCAGTACATTCAGACACAAAAATATTTTTAAAAGTGCACTGAGCAATATTTATTACATGGTTCTCTGGAATACTTGATTCTGATTGGTTAATCATAGTCCGCTTAAACCTGTTGGGCTTTATTCT